>NC_053171.1:11142035-11442035 GCF_016835505.1 Polypterus senegalus
TAACTCCATTTTTGTCTCATCCGTCCAAAGCACTTTATTCCAAAATGAATCTGGCTTGTGTAAATGGGCAGTTGCATACAACAAGCGACTCTGTTTGTGGCGTGAATGCAGAAAGGGCTTCTTTCTCATCACCCTGCCATACAGATGTTCTTTGTACAAATTGCACTGAATTGTAGAACGATGTACAGATACACCATCTGCAGCGAGATGTTCTTGCAGGTCTTTGGAGGTGATCTGTGGGTTGTCTGTAACCATTCTCACAATCCTGTCCATATGCCGCTCCTGTATTTTTCTTGGCCTGCCAGACCTGCTGGGTTTAACAGCAACTGTGCCTGTGGCCTTCCATTTCCTGATTCCTTTCCTCACAGTTGAAACTGACAGTTGAAACCTCTGAGATGGCTTTTTGTAGCCTTCCACTAAACCATGAGACTCAACAATCTTTGTTTTCAGATCTTTTGAGAGTTGCTTTGAGGATCACATGCTGTCTGTCACTCTTCAGAGGAGAGTCAAAGGGAAGGAAGCACAACTTGCAATTGACCACCTTAAATACCTTTTACTACTCATGACTGGACACTCCTGTCTGTGAAGTTCAAGGCTTAATGAGCTCATCATACCAAGTAATCAGCATTGAGCAGTGACAGGCATTCAAATCAGCACAATGACAAGGGGACCCACATTTGTGCACAGCCAGCTTTTCACGTTTGACTTAATTTCATACAACTAAATACTGCGTCACTAAAACACCGCAGTACTCAGATGTTCCTAAGAAATGAAAGACATACCACTGTTATCTTTCTGGTTGAAAGGAGAGTCAATTATTATGAAGGCTGAGAGGGGTTCCCAAACTTTTTCATATTACTGTATATTGATATATGACACAGAATACAGAGAGACAAACACATAACATCGAGTGGCCAGCAATTCAGAGTTCTGATTTATCTTGGCACACATAAACAATTTCGCGATACCAGGGTTCTGATGTCCAATGTTGTGTTGCTGTTGCGGGTTCAAGTGGATGGTTGTTCTGGAGTGGACTCTTTCTCTTTGAGATGTAGTCCTTTGTATGTGATGTTCTGAGATTTTTTTTTTTTGTTCTTTATTTCACCTTATACAATTCCTTATATTAGGAATTTATTAATTTTCGCATACAGAGCACAGGGTCAGCTATCGTACAGCACCCCTGGAGCAATTGAAGGTTAAGGGCCTTCAGGGATTCGAACCGGCAACCTTCAGGATACCAGCGCAGATCCTTAACCTCAGAGCCACCACTCCTCCCACTTTCCCCACTTAGGCTCTTTATCGTGTCCTCTGCAACTTCACAGGTAATGTGTTCCTCCCTCTGGCACAAGAGATTAGATGCTGAAGTTGCCTTCTTCAAGCAGTCTCAATCGCAATGGTCGCTTCTCTGTCTACTCAGACTGGGAGAGTGGATCTCGGCTTTCAAGTCCCCAAAGAGAGAGTGGCTCGTCAGCTTTGAGACTTCAGAGAGGGGTCCTCAGCTTTCAAAGAGAGCACAGAGATTTTTAAAGGAAGGTGTGACCTCGGGCGAGTGGATCAAAGTCACCTCCAGTTACAGAACTCAGGGCCTTCTCATGGGCGCGTCATTCTTGTCTTTCATGGTTGCCACTCTTTGAAGCTGGGTGTCCTGCTGGTAACTCTAACAGACGGTTCCATAATTCAAAACTTCCAAAAACTTCCAAAAATGCCCACTTGGGGTGAATTTACCACCAAAGCCTGGCTAGTAATAAGGGCAAACACATGACTTTTAGAAAACAAAACAAAATATTTATCCTTCCAAAAATGTTCTGTAGAAAAGCCAGCTCCATGGAGCACAGAAGGAAAAGGGAATTGCCTGAAAGGGCAAAGATAAACGAAGGCAAACGCATCCAAATCACAAATGCAAAGGATAGTCGAAATACAGAGCTCAAGAAAATCACAATAAACGCAGAAATCACAAGAATAACTCGCCAACTCCCAGGCACATTCCAATGAACCACCAGGAAGTGTGGCTTGTCCATCACAGGGCTGAAGGCTGTCCACTACAGTGATGAGCAGGTGGCCCCGCCTCATGGGGAACCACCCATAAAACACAGGGCACATAACAAAGACATAAAGTGTAAAATATAACACTAATCGTAAACAAACACAATAGTAACATAAACAAATAAATCAAAAATGTACAATAAAGAAGGTGAACCCCAGCCAGGGAGGAACAGCTGCTGGGTCTGGGATAGATCATCTAATCAGACAAGGTGCACATTCAGAGGTGTTAGCATGAGCTGCAGTCTGCGTCCCCCCTTAAATCTGTAAAACCTTGTATATCAGTGCACTTGAACACCCCCCCCCTTGACACCCCCAGGCAAGGCAAGCTAGAACCTCCGACACTGTCTAGTGTTACCCCACAGGCCAACTTAGAGTCCCCCATTAACAGAATGTGTGTGTCTTTTTAATGTGAGAAGGACGTCGACGCACACAAAGTGAAAACACATACATTTGTGCTTGAAAGTTTGTGAACCCTTTAGAATTTTCTATATTTCTGCATAAATATGACTTAAAACATCATCAGATCTTCCTTCAAGTCCTACCAGTTAAACAACCAGTTAAACAAATGAGACAAAAATATTATATTTGGTCATTAATTTATTAAGGAAAATGATTGAATATTACATATCTGTGAGTGGTAAAAGTATATGAACCTCAAGGATGATCAGTTAGTTTGAAGGTGAAATTCGAGTCGGGTGTTTTCAGTCAATGGGATGCCAATCAGGTGTGAGTGGGCACCCTGTGTTATTTAAAGAACAGGATCTATCAAAGTCTGCTCTTCACAACACATGTTTGTGGAAGTGTATCATGACACGAACAAAGGGGATTTCTGAGGACCTCACAAAAAGAGTTGTTGATGCTCATCAGGCTGGAGAAGGTTACAAAACCATCTCTAAAGAGTTTGGACTCCACCAATCCACAGTCAGGCAGATTGTGTACAAATGGAGGAAATTCAAGAACATTGTTACCCTCCCCAGGAGTGGTCGACCAACAAAGATCACTTCAAGAGCAAGACACACGTGTAATAGTCGGCGAGGTCACAAAGGACCCCAGGGTGACTTCTAAGCAACTGAAGGCCTCTCTCACATTGGCTAATGTTCATGTTCATGAGTCCACCATCAGGAGAACACTGAACAACAATGGTGTGCATGGTAGGGTTGCAAGGAGAAAGCCACTACTCTCCAGAAAAAACATTGTTGCTTGTCTGCAGTTTGCTAAAGATCACGTGGACAAACCAGAAGGCTATTGGAAGAATGTTTTATGGACGGATGAGACCAAAATAGAACTTTTTGGTTTAAATGAAAAGCGTTATGTTTGGAGAAAGAAAAACACTGCATTCCAGCATAAGAACTTCATCTCATCTGTGAAACATGGTGGTGGTAGTATCATGGCTTGGGTCTGTTGTGCTGCATCTGGGCAAGGACGGCTTGCCTTCATTGATGGAACAATGAATTCTGAATTATATCAGAGAATTCTAAAGGAAAACGTCAGGACATCTGTCCATGAACTGAATCTCAAGAGAAGGTGGGTCATGCAGCAAGACAACGACCCTAAGCACATAAGTCGTTCTACCAAAGAATGGTGAAAGAAGAATAAAGTGAATGTTTTGGAATGGCCAAGTCAAAGTCCTGACCTTAATCCAATTGAAATGTTGTGGAAGGACCTGAAGCGAGCAGTTCATGTGAGGAAACCCACCAACATCCCAGAGTTGAAGCTGTTCTGTATGGAGGAATGAGCAATAAATACCCAAATATGTAATATTCAATCATTTTCCTTAATAAATAAATGACCAAGTATAATATTTTTGTCTCATTTGTTTAACTGGTTTCTCTTTATCTACTTTTAGGACTTGAGTGAAAATCTGATGATGTTTTAGGTCATATTTATGCAGAAATATAGAAAATTCTAAAGGGTTCACAAACTTTCAAGCACAACTGTAAACTCCACGCAGATAGTAACCCTGAACCCGTAACGCGAGGTTAAAATGTTTTGTTTGAAATAAAATCACAAGGAATTCAGAAGAAAGAGCCATTATGGCAACTGTGCAGGCGCTAATAGATTGGTCTGGTCTGCTAGTAATAAATCTGACACGGGAGATTTTAGTGGTCTCGACTGTCAACAGCCACAGTAAGAACATTTGATTTACTTTGAATGTGTTGATTTGTTCGAATAAAATTGTTATTACTAGGAGTTTCCAAAGAAAGTAAATTCCAAAAACACTTCCAAAAATGTCCATTAGAGGGGGATTTCCTGTCAAACCCTGGCTAAATGTAAGGGCACAGGCAGGATCTTCATAAAATAAAAGAGTTAATTCTCACAAAATGCTCTGCTATACTGTGAAGCTCCAAAGAGCACCAAATACATAAAGGAGCTGCCAGAAAAGGCAATCCAGGAGGAACAAAGTCCTGGAACACAATCATCCGAGGTGAGGTGGTCTAAAATCCAGGAAATCACAGCAATAAAACAAAAACAAAAGGAGACTCACCAAAACTCCGGAGCACATCCAGAATGAACCGCCAGCACCCTCTGGATTTACAGGCCAGTCTGTGGTGGTTATGGTCAGGTGGCCACCCACTAAACACAAGGCACATAACAAAGGCAGCGTATACACGAAGAAACCAAACGACACCACAGACTCATAAAATTTATATGGAATTTCAGATCTGTAGTATCATTAAAACAAAAGAATCAAACAGACAGAAAACAAAGATGTGATCCCCAGACAGAGGAACCCTGGCTGAAATATAACAGTAATTCATTATTTATTATGGCATAGACATGTGTGACCATAAAGTGGAATAGGTGGTCCAAATTGGAGGGGTGAATTGCTAGGCTGATGGATTGAAAGAGTTAAATTAAAAACAGAGTGGTGCAGCAGTTAGCAGGGCAGCCTTTTGGTTAGCAGGTTCTGTATAGTGGTCTGCGTGACCTTTGCATGTTCCCCCCGTGCCTGCCTCGGTTTTCCTCCCACACCCTCAGAGACGTGCAGGTAAGATTCCTTTTGTGATTCTGAATTGAGGAAGACTTTAATCAAAAACAGAGTGGCGCGGTGGTTAGCCCAGCAGCCCTATGGTTATCAAGTGTTTGGCTCAACTTCTGCGCCCAATAGTGGTCTGTGTGAAGTTTGCATGCTCTTCCCATGTCCGCCTGGGTTTTCCTTCCACACTTCCAAAGCTGCACATTTTATCGTTGTGATTTGTGAAGGTGTGTGAGTAGAACCTGTCGGCTTGCTCGGGTTCGTTTCTGCCCTGTGGTCGATGGCAGCCTGAAACTGACTAAGCGGGTTTAAGAATGTTAAGAGACTTGTATTTATCGCAACTACGGGTTTGTGCTTTCTGTTGTTTTGGTTTTATTGAGTGTTCATTTTTGTGCTAACCACGCATTTGAATATCAGCATGATGGGAAGCTTGCTACATAAAATGCATTGAATTGAAACAAAAACCTTTCTGCCTCCCTTACAGACCCTGTGCATGGACTTATAGCACCAAAACCTGAGGGAGCCTATCTAGGCAGCAAGGCAGGAAGAAAGCAAGAGTGAGGTGCCAGTCCACCACTAAGTACATTTACAGGTAAGCTAACACACAAATCTTTGGAATTGGCTCCAGCAGACCCCTGTGACATTGTCGTTAGAATGTAGTGGGTTAGATAATGGATGGATGGATGGACAAATCTTTGGAATATGCAAGAAAACCAAGTGATCAGAAAAAAATCCACAGAGGACACAAACACACAAACACACACACACACCGAACTGGGAATCACTTAAAATGAATGGCTATTTAATGGCACTTCATGGGGTTGTGTGCTTCCTCATTGACCCATTGATTAACAAAACGATGAAGCTGATTCGGACGGCATGGTGGCGCAGTAGGTAGCGCTGCTGCCTCGCAGTAAGGAGACCCGGGTTTGCTTCCCCTGTCCTCCCTGCGTGGAGTTTGCATGTTCTCCCCATGTCTGCGTTGGGTTTTGTCCCACAGCCCAAAGACATGCAAGTTATGTGCCTTGGTGATCCTAAATTGTCCCTAGTGTGTGCCCTGCGGTGGGCTGGTGCCCAGCCTGGGATTTGTTCCTGCCTTACGCCCTGTGCTGGCTGGGATTGGCTCCAGCAGACCTCCGTGACCCTGTGTTAGGATATAGCGGGTTGGATAATGGATGGATGAAACTGATTCTTTGGACTGTAAAAAGGTTCCTAATGTGTGGGCCTAACAGAGATCTTTAAAGTGTGGAAGACCACCTAGCAGGATACATGCGATCAATAAAACTCAGACCTGGCCTGTGTGATTATGTGCAGTGTCCCTTTTGAAACTCAGGAGCCCACTGATATTTCAGAGATCTGTTAGGCTCCATTTATGGAGCCTCTTAAAGGATTTTGGAAACCAAAAATGATTCCTCAATGGCACTGCTCTGAAGAACACCATTGGCACCTTTACTTTTTAAGAGTGTAGAGTTATAAAGGAAGCAGCGCTAGCCACTGTGCCACCACCTGCCAATTACTGAAAGATGCTAAAAGAAATACAAAAAGTTCCCACTGAAGCTAACCTGCAGATTTAAAGTCCCCGCTTGGCACACACTTTGCAGAATTAAAGTGTGGCGCAAATCTCCGGCCCCAGTACGTCAACACATGGAGACGAGCCAAAGTTTCACAGGGCACCTTATGTCAGGGATTTGAAAAGTTTTCCCCAGGCTTGATCTGTTTTGGAATTTTAACAAGTCTGAACAAGCAGAAGTAAGACAGGAAAAAACAAAAGAAAAGAAAAAAACAAGCGTGAAAATGAAACAATTCAGGTAAAGCGAGGCTCAACGGGCGAATCTGCCAAAGGAGTCGAAAGTGGAAACGAGGACAGAATCTGGCGCACAGACGAGTGCTTTGACACATTAATGACACCCTACCATTATAAACAAAAGGGAATTCACGTGCGCCCGGGGGCACCCGCTGCTTGAGAAACACTGGCATGGAAGACACAGACGTGGCAAAGCAAAATTAAACCATCAAAATAACAATAGGACTGCAGCTCTACAAAGGCTGATTTCATTCAAATTATGAGCGTCTCTCCAAATGGGCTTACTTGAAAGCTTGCGTTAAAACTTTGCAGATATCGTTCTCTGTCGTTCGCCACCATCTATGGCACGCTGAAAAAGTTCTGCATAACCCAGCTGTCACTGGTAGCTCTCTGAAGCCAGGCACTGATTGGGGGATACAGTACATAACAACTTATGGGTCCATGTCTAACCAGCTGGGGGCGCTAGCTCCCTTGTTGGTATAAGTTCTTTTGTTAATTGCCGAGTGTTACAGTACATAACCCGAAACTATACAGATATAATATAAAAAGGCGATACCCCTCCCGTAGTGATACGGCGGTAAGAAACCACATAGGAGAAATAACTTTCTTTAATGACGGCTTACGCTGCATAACAGACGAGGAAGCCATGCCAAGACCTCGTGTAGAGTCTGCCATTTTCGTTCAGCGCTGCGCTGGGAGGATTTTCAGGATCGGATGACGTTATCTCCCATCCGTCCGCCGGCTTCAAAGGTGTGCCGGGCGATGTGTCAAGGCCTTTCTCAATGTGCAGGCCCTCACTTAGGTGAATCACGCCATTCCAAACATAGCAAAGAGAGGACACAATATCATGCTGACTCCGACACACAGACATAGTGCACGTTGTCCTTAACTTGTCTTCCCTTAAGATGCTTGCCTAGCAATTCTAAATGACGAGCCTTTGTGTTAGCTGTACATGTGAGAAGAAAAGAAAAGCAGATTTAAAATATTTGCACAGAGCACGGTGACATATTCAACTTATATTCTGATTACACCATGTTCAAATGTTTTCATTATACTTTAATTTCGTTGAATTCAAATGACACGTGTGTGTCAGGAAGTTGCCTTGTTATGACTGTAATTTGACGGTCACCATCATTGTACGGCACCTGTTTAGCTGCCGGTTTACATAAAGACCCACCAGAACAATTCAAGGTGTTAGCAGGATTATGGGAGATATTTGTTTTTCAGAAAAATGATAAATACAAATAAATAAACATATAAAGTCTGTTAATGCAGTCCAATGTCTACGTGTTTTCTGAGGTGTGGCCCCTCGTGAGTGTCTTTTTCTGAGATGGTCTCGTGAACAGGCTTTGCTATAAGAGCTCAAACTTGACACCCTCAAATTGTAAATTCACTCTTTTCTATCCAAATCCTCCAAGTTTCGCTATCCCCACTCCTGGCTCCTCTCTCGTGTCTCCAGGTTTATATTTAGAGGTCTGGCAGTTTATTCAACATTTACCCTTTTGTCCCTAAAGTACTTGAAAAAGTAGTCGCCGTGCAGCTTCAGCCTCAACTTACACATCGCAGTTCATTTGAGAAATTCCAGTCTGCCTTCTGCACCGGTCATAGTACAGAAACGGCACTGTCACGTGTTGTAAACGACATTCTGATGTCCGCTGCTGAAGGAAATTCAACTCAAGTCAAGTTGGAGAGCATACACTGGTACAGCGCATTACCGCACCCACTACACGAAGAATCAAATCAAGCAACAAGATCAGGCAACCCACTAGGCCAGTCCAGTCCCACCCTCTGGATATGGTGTTACGTGGGCGACCCCTTGGCCTGGTCCAGCCACTTGGGTCCCCAACAATGAGGATCTTACGAGCTGGGTCACCCTCAGGGAAACGCGCCACATGGCCGTAGTGCCGTAACTGACGCTCCCTCACAATGCAGATCATGTGCCTCATTCAGAACTCCATTAGCAACACAAAGTCAAACCAATGGTACCCAAGGATTTTCCGGAGAGACACAAGGAGTCCAGTCTTCGTCTCAGGTCACTGGATAGCGTCCATCCAAGCACATAGCAAGACAGGAAGCACCAGGACTCTAAAGACTTGGACCTTCGTCCTTTTGCACAGATATCAGGAGCGCCACACATCCCTTTCCAGCGACCTCATGACCCCCCATGCTCTCCCAGCCCGTCTACTTACTTCATAGGAAGAGTCACCAGAGTCACATGAATGTCACTGCTGAGGTAAGTAAACCTCTCGATGAGGTTGACACTCTCTGCACAGACAGACACACGAATGATGGCCGTGCCCAAGAGGTCATTAAATGCCTAGCTGTTGGTTTTTATCAGGACACTTGCAAGCCCAGACCCTCAGACTCCTCACTCAGTCTCTTGAGTGCCCCGATCAGAGCCTCCATTGACTCCGCGAAGATCACATCATCGTCAGCAAAGTCAAGATCCGTGAATCTTTCTTCACCAACAGATGCCCCACAGCCGCTGGACCCCACGACCCTGACCAACACCCAGTCCATGTGATCATTGAACAGAGTAGGTGCAGAACACACCTGACGGACCCAGAGGTAATTCTATTGTAATTATTTTGTTAGGATGTAAGCGCCACGTCTGACACTATTGACCATTCCATTTTACTTAGTATACCCCGACTAGAGCTGCTGATTAGCTGTGCACCCTGCATTTCTGTTTGTTAGTCATCTGTACAGAAATATAATTAATACAGTATTTATAAACTGTTACTAACTCTCCCCTGTTCTGTTTCTCTTCCCAGTATCTGGATGTGACACTTGGTGCCACTGCTCTACTGCCAGGCTGCCCACCTGTGAATGGAAAACTCCTCTCAGAATCATCAGATGGAAAGAGTCTCTCATCAGGCCGGATGGCCAGTGCGGACTCCAGCATAGAGAACCCAGGAGAGGGTAGGTGGCCAGTGGGCAGAGGTCTCCAGAAGTGAGACTTTGTTTCTTGACTTTCTCTTTGTCTCCTCTGCTGTCCACTGGCCGTTAATTAATGGATAGAAGTTGCTGGTTTCCATTTTTGTTTAAACAGTTTCTGCCATGTCCTCTGAGCGTTTTAACAAATCTGCATTACCATGTGTGCCAGTTCTGTGTTTAGTAATTCATGTCAGCTATACTTGTGTTTTAACTCACCACCTGCACTTATAGAAGGGCGCCATATAAAAATAAATGACGCTGTATTGTATTGTACTGCACTGTTTGATTCCACTCAAAGCCGTGTGACTGGCAGGGCAGGGCAGCAAAAAGGCTCAAGGCAGCCCTGCTTGTGACTGTGCTGTGCTGCAGTGTCCAGAGCAAATCGTCACACCCTTTGTAACTGTCACTTCTTGTGCCTCACAGCCTGACATCAATACAATACACGTCACAATACCTTTTACCAGCTTCATTTACACATATTGTCTTACAACATTTGAGTTCTGAAAATCACTTGAAACCCAGGGTTGGAAAAGTAATCGGCCCCCCTGACTGAACACTTCACCGGGCCACCTTCTGCTTCCAGGATGGCCATTAGACTGTTTGGATTCATCTCTACCAGATTTGCACACCTTCACTGGGGGGTATTGGCTGATCTTCCATGCAGAATTGTTTGTGGTGAGCGGTGATGGACTGGATTTAGCTCAGGTCTCTGACTTGGCCACTCAAGGACATTCACCTTCTTACCCACAAGCCCTTGCATTGTTTTTTAGGTGAGGCGTTTAGAGTTGCCGTTGTGCAGGAAGGTGAAACACCTACTCATCTTCAGTGGTCCGGCAGGTTTTCTTCAAGGATTTGGGTGTAATTAGCAGCATCCATTTTCCCATCAATCCTGACCAGTTGCCCAGTCCCCACTGAAGAGAAACAGCTCCACATAATAATACTGCCACCCCCCGCGTCACAGTAGGTATGGCGTGTTTTGGGTGGTGCCTGGTGTTCGGTTTTTACTTGAAGTTAAGTCCAGATAGTCCAATCTTGTTGTCTTCTGACCATTAAACCTTTTGCCACGTAGCTTCACAATCTTCTGAATGTTTTTTTGCAAAGCACCATCAAGACTCAGTGTGGCGCCTTTTCAGAAGGGGCTTCTCTCTTGTCACCATGCCATACAAGCCAGTTTTGTGTAAAGCTTGTCAGATTGTTTCCACCTGCACAGACTGACCAATCTGAGCCATGGACACTGGTAAGTCATTGGCCTCTTGGTGGTCTCTCTGACAAACATCCTCCTGACTTTTGTAAGGGTCTGGGCAAGGTGTTGGTGGTGCCATCTGCTCTCCACTTCTTAGTAAGTCTCTTAACGTCACTCAGAGGGACAGTTAAAGCCTCAGAATACTTAAAGTGGGCTTCCCCTAACCTGTGCCTTTCCACAACCTTACTCCGGAGACATTTTGAAAACACTTTTCCAGCTCTGGTGAATTCTTTACACTCCCAGCAGTGGAGTCCTCAAGGAATCAGCTGTGTTTAATCTGAAGGAATCAGAGCCACAACAATGGACGTCATTGGGGTTGGGGTATGTGACCTGGTAGGTGACTGGCTGATAAGGCTTATTCTGAGAGGCTGATGACTTAAGCACGCTGGATACTTCACTAATTAATGGTAATAATCAATCGGGATTTTTGAAAATGATATTTTAATTTTGATGTTGAGGGTAAAAATGTCTCTATTCTCTTTCATTTTCAGGATTTAAAGTGACAAAAGTAAACATTTTGACAAGCTGTGACGATTTTATGTAGGCTCTGCTTGTGACAATACATCTGTGGCTCTACACATCTTTTTAAGGTTTATCTCATGAAAGGCACTATATACTGTGATAGATAGATAGATAGATAGATAGATAGATAGATAGATAGATAGATAGATAGATAGATAGATAGATAGATAGATAGATAGATAGATGGTGGAAGAATGTAACATGATGTTTGAATAAATTTGCAAATCAAATCATTTCCAGAGACAGATGGAAGAGGACAACCATCTCCTGAGTATGAAAATCAGTGTCAGCCAAAAAAAGGGTAAAACGCCTGCCTGACATCTGTGCCATATACAGTAGTAAAAGGTGTTTTAATTAATTAATTTATTTATTTATTTATTTATTTATTTATTTATTTATTTTTAATGTATTGAGGACAGATTATATAGCAGATGAGCTGATGGTGTCTCTGACTGTGGCAGCCCCTGCTTTACCTACAGATGCCGTCTTTAACATTCTTAGTTGTCTCCTGAATCCTCACTCTTGTTTCTGCCATTACTGCTTGTCGTTTCCACTACACAGACTTATTGTGATTATGCTGCAGCTTTCTTGTGCTTACATCACCTGCTGTGTGTTGATTATGAAGGATTTCCTCTCTCAGCCCTTTGTTGTAATCAGTGCACCGTTTGGTTTTCTTAAAACACATTAGGCCTTTTGGGAATTCAACATAACCCCGGCTCAAAATATACTGTATTCTGGATTATAAATTGTATACTTACTGATAGAAAAAGCCCCTTAGAACTCACTATTGGACTGAAATGTCAGCATGAAATAACAATGAGCACATACAAATTAGAGGAAAGCCAAAGAGTACAACAACACAGCCAGAGGAAAACAAGCCCAATGGTGGCCATTAACAACAAGTGTCTTGCAGTCCTTCTCACGTGACCACCTCTGACACGGCCGGCGAGCCTCTGACTCTGCACTTGTCCAATTTTATCCCATCCCTGCAGAAGAGCCTGGTAATGCTGCTGGCCATTGGTGGGCAGAGGGTCACGTGACGTCTCTAGATAATTTAGTCTGGAGCAACCCAAAGGTACTCTTAAGGGACAAGGTCAGGCCATAATGCTTTCTGATTATTTTGATTAATTTGTTGTTATTTAAGAAATGAGGGTGGAGATTTCAGGCCAGTAACAAGTGACATGCTCCCGTTTTCCATCAATATACACTATCTATCTATCTATCTATCTATCTATTATATAGAGCCTTTCTTATCTATCTATCTATCTATCTGTCTATCTATTATATAGTGCCTTTCATATCTATCTATCTTTAAAATAGTGCCTTTCGTATCTATCTGTCTACATTGGGGACCTCTGGGGGTCCTAGGGGGACTCTAGATGAGGAGTGTTCCTATTTGTTGCTTCTTGGCACTCATATTCCCCCTCCCCCCAGAGATTTTAGAGTCCAGGGGGGCTATGAGTGTCAAGAAGTCACATGACGTGAGGGGGTGATGACACTGCCCTCCTTTTCTGTGTCTGCAGATGTTTGCCTGTCAATAACATTTTTATTGGCTTTCTGGGCTTCACGTGGTAATTTCTTGGCCAAGGCCGTGCTGGTCAAAGCCCATATGAAGTCCTAGACAATGTTGACCTCTGTTGCCACCCCCCACCCTAAAAAACAAGCCAAAATAGTTGCATAAAAATAGAAGTAAAAATCATGGGTGCCTCTCTTTAATATGCCAACAGCTCACAGGTGCCCCTTGGCATTAAGGGCGTGTGTTTGTTTACACTAACATCAAAGAGGGTAGAAATATCACCCCTCGCCTTAACTAAACTAACAGGAAAAGGTTCTTTAATGTGAGAGTGAAAACAGATGTCAACAAAACTGGTCCCAATTAACTACTGTCCCACATGCGCCTCTGAGGACCACCTTGCTGGTGCTGATCAGGTATGCAGTACCACCCCAAGGCGAAGGGGGCGTTGTCACTAACTGTCTTGTCTCCTCCCTCCACAGCTTAGAGAGGGACTGACCACGCCCCCATCACTCGCCTCACTTGTGACCCCAGCCCTCGAAAGGCGGCAGGTCCCAGTTAGACCCACAAATATGGAAACGCTGCTTAAGCCCACCCCCCATGTGCTACTGTGGATTTCTTTGAAACTTTAGGACTTTTTGTGTTTCCTCAGAATTAAATGGCCAAGTTGGCACCCCAAAGATTTTTGGCACTCTGAAAGTCACTCAGTTCCAGAACACAAAACTGCTGATCTCATAAGTCAGTATTTTGCAGATGACAGCCATGGCAGCCTCGAGTCTGCGTGCTCAGGTTTCTCTTTCTCCACCTGCTTTGCTGTTTCTTCCCGTTCTTCGTTGTCAAACTGCTGAAGCTCTTGCAGGTGTCATGGAGATCGTGAGTGAACATCCTTCATCGAGTGCCGTCACAAATTCTCGATTGGACTGAGATGCTGACTCTGACGCGGCCACTCCAGGACATTCACATGGCTGTTTTGAAGCCATTCTTGTGCGGCTTTAACTTCACGCCTGAGGTTGTTGTCTTCATGTCTAATTGTCCTCTCTCAGGTCGCAGGTTTGTTGCAGACTTTGTCAGGTTTTCCTTCAGGATCCTCCAGGGTCCGCTGCACAGAAGCATCTCCACAGCCTGATGCTGCCCCATCCATGCTCCACGGCGGGCGGGGATGATGTGTCGGTGATAATGTGCAGCGTTCAAACATGCCATGGCCACAAAGCTCAATTTTGGTCCCATCAGACCACAGAACTTTCTTCCAGCTGACTTCAGAGTCTCCCAGGTGCCTTCTATGAGATATCCTGTGTGTTTTTATTTCAATCTTCCATTAAAGCTGCGACTGGTGAAGCACCTGGGCACAGATGTTATCTGCACAGCCCCTCCAGTCTGAGCCGCTGTAGCTTGTCACTCCTTTAGAGTTTTCTCAGCTCTCTCGATGGCCTCCCTCACTCGTCTTTGTGGAGGGTCTGCCCCCACAGATTTCCAGCTCTGCTATTCCCTTTCCATTTCTTCTTGGCTGACTTCACAGGATGTTCAGGGACTTTGAGACTTTCTTGTCTTCCTCACTTGTGCTTTTCAGTTACGGAGTTGCTTGCCGTGTGCTGTTTAGACCACCATACTGACATCCACATTCAGGTGCATTTCACCAACAAGCAGTTGACACCCCAGATAGATGGTCTCCATTGAACTAATTCTGGGGTGTCTAAGGCTAATGGGCTGCATCCGTTATGGGGTGTCATATTAAAGGGGGTGAATATTTATTAGATCGGCTATTTAGTGTTGTACATTTGAAATTCTTTAAGACCACCTTGCAGGGACCTGTTTTCACTTTGACAATAAAGACCTTTCTTTCTGTTGATCAATACCAGAAAACTCAAATTAAATCTGCTGGGATTCCATTTTTTATCGGCACTGTATATAATGATAGAAATGTAAAGTGCAATTACCAAAAAACAAAAGAAAAATAAATTTACACCTTTCCCCCATTTTCCAGAACCTTCCGCCTGTCCTGCCCTGACCTCCATTATTCTGTAGTGTCGTCCTATCAATCTCATCTCCTCCTCTGGACCACCAGTCCCTCGCCCCCCAGAATCTTTAGTGTTTTTTTTTTTTTTTGGTCTTTCTTATATTTTTTGAAATTGTATTTTGTTCTGGTTTGCTTTGCAAAGTGTCTTACGATGGTGGGTTCTGTGAAGGTCATTATATAAAATAAAGATTGACAGATTGACCATGAAAACCATGAATCAATTTACAAAAGCCTACAGACCATAATGAGAACTGCGAATAGTCTCATAAAACGGAGGAATTGTGTGACCCGGCAGTCAGCGTTGATTTTCATAGACGGGAACTGAGGGTCCTGCTGCGTTTCTTCACTGCGGATTTGCATGGCTCTCCCGGCATTTTAAATGGTCCAAAGACACGCGGTCAGGGGGGCTTGTCGTCTGTAATGCCAGCGCCTTGCGAGTGTGTGAGTGTGAAAGAAGGAACGGACTGACCGACACGGCTGATAGCAG
This sequence comes from Polypterus senegalus, assembly GCF_016835505.1. NCBI lineage: Eukaryota > Metazoa > Chordata > Cladistia > Polypteriformes > Polypteridae > Polypterus > Polypterus senegalus. Next base: position 11,157,576 of record NC_053171.1, read on the forward strand.
AAAGTGAGTCAGTCTGGCAAAACTCCCATCGTACCTTCACTAACTATCCGCATGAAAATGAAGATCAAAAATAAAATTACAATGTGTTGTTTACACGTAAACAAATAACGTCAAAGTTCAACCTACATTAAAAAACGATAGTTTATAATAAACATGTATAGGAAACATTGAGCTTTTTAGGGCTGCTCTCGCCATTTGTGCGCTTTTCTTCTTATTACTAGAGCGACTTGATGCTTACCGAGCCAGAGAGCGGCGGACGGCAGTGCAAATGGCACAGGCAGGGCCGCCCCCTAGAGGAGAAGCGGTATACTCAGATCCGTATTTACATTTACTTATTTATTACAGTTTTTCTCGATTGGTTTGGCTCATTTCTTGAAACAGAAATTACATTCTTAAAACTATAAGATCATTTGGCCAAACAGTCTTACAGTTCTGCAACATTACAGCTCACTAGCAAAAGGTCATATCTTTCCCAAAACTGTTCATACATGCTTCAAAATAGATTCCTTTCCCATATAAAGAGTCAGTACCATCAAAATGTCAAAGATCTTTCTCAATTGCGTTGGCTCATTTGCATTCACTTAGTGCGTTTTTCCAAAATAACCTGGATGGTTTAGCACAACACCATGGATCACCTGCAAAAGCTCGTATCTCTCCCAAAATAGTTTACCCATGTGTCAAAACTAAATTCCTTTCCCATTTAAATAGTTAGTGCCCCAAAATGCATCGTCCCTTTGGCATCGTGTAAGCACTGCAAGTCAAAATGCCTAGATGTTTTGTCACTATGGCAGAGGTCTAGCCAACAGAATACAATTATGTATAAAACTGAAAAAAGGATTTTACAGTAAGAGCAGCCTCCAAAGTTTGACATCAGACACACTGCACTCCTACTTCCAAGGAAATTGTAATCATTTTATTGACGCACATAAAGTAACTTCCATACATTAGAGTACATAAAATGTATACAGTATTCTGTACATGTACGAAATATAAACACAAACAAAAAACAAGAAAAATTATATCTAGCCTACAGTAGGGCTTACAGTAAATAAAGTTTCACAACTAAGGTAACTTTCACTGGTTGTTGTCGTCACCGTCCCTCTCCTGGCCACCATCCTCATCCTCCTGGCCATCCACGCGCTGCTCTGTTTGGCCATAGATTCTCATCCACATCGCAGCGGATATTTTCCCTTGCGATGCAGCAAGGGAAGAAACGGCGCGAATGTCTCAACCATCCCCTACACTGATCCCCTGTAATGTCCTCACATGCAGCATCCATTGCATGGAGCAGGGATCTCTGGTCTTGAGCCTGATGTTCATAGACTTTCCACCTCCAAGCGGAAAAAAATTCCTCAATGGGATTAAGGAAAGGAGAGTATGGTGGTAGTAGCTCCATGAGCATCCTTGGATGGGTGGTGAACCAGGCCCTGATGAGCGCCCACGGTGGAAATTTACATTGTCCCACACGATCACATAGTGTGGTAGGTGAGGCCCTTCGAGACCTCTCTCATTTTCTGGGACCAGATGTGTATAAAGACGGTCCAAGAAAATGAGGAGCTTTGAGTGTTATATGGGCCTAAACTGGGGATGTGTGTGGCCACACCATTCTCAGATATGGCAGCACACATTGTTAAATTGCCCCCTCGCTGGCCTGGGACATCCACCGTGGCCCGCTGACCAATGATGTTACGCCACGTCTGCGGCCCTTGGCCAGGTTGAAACCAGCCTCATCGACAAATACAAGGATGTGAGATGTTTCATTCCCTTCCAATGCCATTATTCTCTACAATAGAGTAAAAAAAATCAAATCAGTCATATAGAGGAGTCATACACAACAGAAATAGAAAATTACATGGGATTGTTCTATGTTCTCCTCCACAAGTTCAATATAGCCTGCTACTGGCCACTACTCCAGTGGTTCCAAACCTGGGGTACAGGCCTATGCAGAGGCACTGCAGGGAGTATTTGACACAAAGAGGGAGAAACACTGTTGCAGTTTTAGGCAAAATGCTGTAGTCAGATAAAGCTGGATTCTAAAGGTAAAGAGGATACTGAAAACCAAACAAATTGGGAACCACTGCTTACTGTAATGTTACTATAATAGACAACCAATAACTGACTTACATGCACATACTGGTACCGCAGCTCTTTCACTCTGTCAGAATTCCTCTCAAATGGTACCCTGTAAATCTGCTTCATGGTCATCTGATGCTTCTTCAATACCCGGTCTATTGTGGAGATGCTGATAGAGTTGACATTTTGGAATATGGCATTGTCTTGAAGGATTGCATCACGGATCTGTCTCAAAGTGAGAGCATTATTTGCAATCACCATGTTACAGATCTCTTGTTCTTGTTGTTCATTGAGAAGTTTTCTTCTGCCACCCATGTGAGGTTGTCGTCCAATCCTAGACGTAGAAGTCAAAGGACAACACTGTATGACAATTGTAATGTATGCCGTTTTGTTACAGAATGAGTTACTGTACTGTAACATCATATTGCAACATCACATTGAGGTAATATATTACAGTACTGTAGGCCTACACACACACACGGAATGAAGAGTTTATACATGTCTTGCTTTACAGTATGCACAGTACTGTATACTGTAATGACTCCATCATTGACTGAGTACATACCTGTTTTCCCTGCGAAAGGTTTGGATGATGGAGGAGACAGTAGAGCGAGGCACATTAGGCTGCACTCGGCCCAGCCTCTGCCATTGTCAGGCGATGGTTAACCACATGGTCTACAATTGTGGCCCGAATCTCATCCGGGACAGCATGGTGTCTTCGTGCTCCTCGGCCTCTTCCCCCTATTCCACCACCACGCATCCTCACTCCTCCTCCTCTTCTCCTCCTCCCTCCTCCTCCTTCTTCTTCCTCGAGCAGGAGGTTGCCCTTCTTGATTTACTTGGTGAGGTACCTCCATGTTCAAATGGTACTGGCCCTAGCCAAGCTCTATATATACACGTTTGGCAGCATTCACAACAATAGACAGCACCTGTCAGGTAACTAAACAAACTGTTTGGTTGGTCATCTGAGATGTGGGAAACTCCTCCTTCGTTGGTCAAGTTCTAATTTCACCTGATTGTCAATTACTGTCATGAATTTATCAAATGTTCCAAGAAATTCATATATGGTGTTCATGGACACGATGAAATCATGCTGACATGTTTTGGAGAGAACAACCATTAGACTGAGAATCAACTAATCAGTTTAGATCAGCAAGATCTATTTATTTGGAAAATGTGCTAAATGTGGGCTTATTGTGCTAACTGCAGGCTACTTGTACTTAACCATTTGCAAAGATGCACTGAGACACTTGAGACATGTACTAAGGCATTTGCAATTTGATGAAATCAATGAGAAATGCCATTCTGTTGTGAACATTTGCAAGGTGGTTTGGAGATCTGTCCATGTTATTTTGAGAATGTCATCTCGGTTTCAAGAAATGAGCCAAACCAATCGAGAAAAACTGTAATATACAGGAATATTCAAGACAAGATTTAAAAAAAATACATGAATAAATAAACAACAAAACCATATATTTCGTTATACATTTAAGTTTTTCACACCCACATTTCACGCTCATTTTCTTTGTTTATTGTCACATTTCACAGTACTTTTATTTATTTATTTATCTATCTATCTATCTATCTATCTGTCTATCTACATTTGTATTAGTTTTTGTCCGTTATATTCCTTCAAACGCAACATGAAATGCGGCTTAGTTATAAAACTGTAACGTTCACTCGTCAAAGCTGAGAGGGCGGGCTCTAGCAAGTACTGAGATGTGATTGGCGAATCATCCGTAAAGTGGATGTACGCGCTATTCTTGACTCAGTGTTGGGACATGTGCCCGTCGACTACAAGTGCAAGAAAAAGTTGCCCAGAATTCATGTGCATAGCGGCGATTTTGATTCAATAAACTCCGGATTCATCATTTGGAATCCACATCCAAAGTGTCTTATTGTAAATGTAGCATTTGATGGCCGAATGTTTACGTCCTGTGTACCCACAATCCACCAATTAGAACACAGCACTAGCTAGAACCCGCCCTCTCAGCTGTGACGAGTGAAAGTGACAGTTTTACAATTCTGCCAAATTGTATGTTACGTGTTATGTCAACGGTAACGGTGACATACCGGTGAAAGAAGAAAGAAATAATTAATTAAATGCATACAGAAATACACTACAAACATATTTTTAGAGACATTGAACTATTTATTCTCACAGTTCATGTTATTATTTTATTGTTGGAAACATTCTTCCATAATATCCAAAGCCACTTGCCCGGGGTTTGTTTCCTGCCTTGTGCGCTGTGTTGGCTGGGATTGTCTCCAGCAGACCCCCGTGACCCTACAGGGAGTGCAGAATTATTAGGCAAGTTGTATTTTTGAGGATTAATTTTAATATGGAACAAACACAGTGCTATCAGTCAATCCAAAATGTTAATAAACCTGAAACCTGAATGTTTCACAACGGAAATGTGAGTGTGAACATCATCAGGGGAATACATATGTGCGCACAATTATTAGGCAACTATTAGTGTGCAGATTTATTATGCAACTAAAGGAAAAATGAAAATTTTCCCATCTCACTTGTTTATTTTCATCTGTTATAGTGAGAATAATAAACAAACACCTCAAAATTTACAAATAAACATCTCTGACATTTCAAAAAAATAAATCAATCAATCAATGACCAATATAGCCACCCTTCTTTCCAATAACAGTCATAAGCCTTTCCATTCATGGAGTCTGTCAGTTTCTTGATCTGTTGACGATCAGCTTTTTGTGGAGCAGTGACTACAGCCTCCCAGACACTCTTCAGAGAGGTGGATTGTTTTTCTCCCCCGTAAATCTAGCGTTTAAGAAGTGCCCACAAGTTCTCGATAGGGTTTAGGTCAGATGAGGAAGGGGGGCCATGTCATTATTCCTTCATCTTTAAGGCCTTTACTGGCTGGCCACGCAGTGGAGAACTTCGATGCAGGTGATGGAGCATTGGCCTGCATAAAAATCATGGTCTTTTTCCTGTATCACTGTTTGAAGAAAGTGTCTTCGAAAAACTGGCAGTAGGTTTGGGAGTTGATTTTGAGTTCATCTTCAATGCAAAAAGGTCCAACTAGCTCATCTTTAAAAATACCAGCTCATACCAGTACCCCACCTCCACGTTGGAGTGGAGCTCTGTGCCCATTACTGATCCACAGGTCCATCCATCTGGTCCATCAAGAGTCACTCTCATCTCATCGGTCCATAAAACCTTTGAAAAAAATCTGTCTTCAGATATTTCTTGGCCCAGTTTTGACGTTTCAACTTATGTTTCTTGTTCAGTGGTGGTTGGGTTTCAGCCCTCCTTACCTTGGCCATGTCTTTGAGCACTGAACACCTTGTACTTCTGGGCACTCCAGGTAGGTTGCAGCTCTGGAATATGAAAGTACTGGAGGATAATGGGTTCCTGGTAGCTTCACGTTTGATTCTTCTCAAATCTTTGGCAGCTAATTTGCGTCTTTTGTTCTCAACACGTTTCTTGTGACCCTGTTGACTATTTGCAACAAAATGTTTGATGGTTCTGTGATCACACACCAATATCTTAGCAATTCCAAAAGTGCTGCATCCCTCTGAAAGACTTTTTACAATTTTTGACTTTTCAGAGTCAGTTAAATCTCTTTTTTGGCCCATTTTGCCTGAGGAAAACTAGCTGCCTAATAATTCTGCACACCTTGATATAGGGTGTTGATCTCCTTAGGCCACACCCTCCCTCATTACACAAATACACATCACCTGACGTGCTTAAATCCAATAAGCATTCAAGTTAATACAGCTTGGAGTTGGAATATACGCATTAAAAATGATGATATGGTCAAAATACTCACTTGCCTAATAATTGTGCACACAGTGTATAGTTAGGATACAGCGGGTTGTATGATAGATAGATAGAAAGATCTAGTAATGCCCACAACATGCAGGTCATCAAAATGGGGGTAGTGGGGGAGCCCTTTATATGTAGATCTCTTAGATGTCCTGTATAGTAGGCTGGCAAAAGTACCCCTGCCAAAGTGATGTGCCCTGGACAGTTGCCTATGCCATGGTCTTTAAGGAACTGCAAACATACATAAGGATTTGCATAATAGATAAATAGAGAAAAGGCACAATATACTAGACAGACTAATAGATGGACATGAATGGCACTGTAACAGGTAAATAGGCAGAAATGAAAGGCACTATATATTATATAGATATATACTTGCATGGGCATGTAAAGTATTATATAAATAGATAGGTAGGCATAATAGATATATACACAGACATGACAGTTATTATAATAGACATATATATAAATAAATAATATATATAAATAAATACGTAGGCATGAAAGGCACTACAGTATAAAACATAAATAGGCATTAAGAGCATTCTATAATTGACAGATAAATAGGTAAGCACAAAATACTCTGTATAACAGACAGATAGGTAGATAGATTGATAAGCATGAAAGACACTATATTATAGATACATGTATGGGTTAATAAGGGTCTTGCGGTCACTTATTTACATGTGTTAATCAACAAGTAACACGTCGGCACCCCTCAGTGCCATGTTTAGTGGGTAGAACTAACTTAAAATAAATAAATAAGCATGAAAGGCACTATATAATAGATAGATAGATATGAAAGACACTATATAATAGACAGAGAGTGGCACAGCACCACTGTATACAAGAGACAGACAGAGAGATAGGAAAGGCACTATATACAAGATGCATAGGCAGAGATGTAGATTAACAGATTGGGGGGCACTTCTCGACTTCTGGTTTTGTTTCTGTCTTCACTCAGTAGGGGGTTCTTTTAAAAAGGCCATCCCTCCAGATTGTTATCAAAGCACAATGTCTACAAAAATTCTTCATCTCCTTAGATGTTTTCTCATTTTCTTGTTATTCAACGTTGAATGTGTTGCTGCCCCCTCCTGGCCATCAAATGGAGATAGTCGAACGCTGAGCACCATCGAGTTCACGCCTCGGGACAGAGCGGCAATCCTGGAGTCCGCCAGTTCCATCCCGGCGAGCGCCGGCTCCTTTGGACGCACTGACTTCCGCGTAGGAGACGGACAGGTTCCGTGGCGTGTTGGAAACTGAAGTGAAAAGAAAAGAAAAAAGAAAAGAGCAAAGTGTGGACGAGACAGCAGGCACTGAACCTCCACGTGGTACAGGCAGTCGGGAGTCGACATAAGCCGGAGAGGAGAGCCCGAACCTCGGCCACAGAATGAACATTTTCCGGTTCCTCGGCGATCTTTCGCATCTGGTCGCGATAGTGATCCTGCTCTTGAAGATATGGAAGACGCGCTCGTGTTCTGGTGAGTGGTCAGGAGAGGAGGTAGCAGTGCAGTGCGCTGCGCTCGTCGGGCTCTCTCGTCTGCCCCTTTTAATCAGCCTTTATCCATTACAGGTGCGACCGGAGCCCACCCGAACGGCGTTTGGCGCGCAGCTGCAGTCAGACCTCGAAGGCTCCCACGCTTGGCAGCCTAACTTGCGAATACATTAACGAGTGGCACTTGGCAGACCTATCCGCTTGCGGAGCTTACCGACTAGGGGGGTGGGGGACCCCCGTTTCCGTGAAACCGTCAGTCGGCAGCAGGTTTGATTTTGAAGTCCCCACATTTGGAAGGTCCCATGAAGAGATGTGGGGTAGCCAGCCATGCGTGTTTTTTTTTTAAGCAGGGTGGGCACATTCCTTGCTGGAGAGCCACGTGGACCCGCGGTGTTTGGAGATGATCTTTGTAGCTTCCGAATTCCGATGGCTTTGCCCCTGGCATTGGCGCTCCGCTCTGTCTCGAACTTCCTTTTCGTTGTGAACTCAGGCGGGCATCAGAGATGCCATAAAATCAATGCATTCTGTTAAAGCCACAATTGTACTGATGCGTACTGGCATCATATCTTACAGCATAATCTGATTCTCCCTTACAAATGACACATTTAAAACTTTGAAATGACAAAAAAGTACACAAGTAACGTTAAAGATTTTTAAATGATAGAAAAACCTTTTCTTGTCTGCTTATTGTACTTGAGGCAAACTAAACAGTTTCTTCTTACTGTTTTGCTGACTCCTCGATCCAAGACAGCTTAACAACATTTGAGATACCACTGCTTTCATTTCGTTTGTTTTTCCTGTTCATGGTCACACAGTGTCAGTGGTGGGGTTTGAACTCCAAAGCCTTAACCTTAATGCCCCGCTGCCTGCTAATGTTTTTAACAAGTTAGAAAATGCACTGTATGACATAATATTCAGGTGTTCTACGATTGTGCTGTTTCAAAAGACGTGGGTTATGGCCGCGTCACATTAGGCGATTTTTTCAGTCGTAGCATTCATTTACTTGTGCCGAGTCGATTCACACCCCGGGACCTGCTGTGCCACTCTGAGTCAGTGTCACCTGCCAGGACTTGCGTGTTCAGACATGGCAATGACTCAACCATACCTCAGATTTAATTTGGCGCTCGTTAAATAAAAAGAAAGGGTAGTGCATTGGGGGGCACTGCCACCTTGCGGGTCCTGCTCCCCAGGCTGCATCCAGTTTACATTTTCTCCCGGTGTCTGTGTTGGCATCGTTTTTGAGATCTCCAGTTTGCCCACATCCCTGCTGGTTTAGTGGTTTGACATTTCCATATTGGCCCCAGCAAGAGTGTGAGTTGGTTCTGTGACTGACTGGTGCCCAGTTCAGGGCTGCCCCCTGTTTTGTACCCAGTGCTGCCAGGCTAGTCTCCAGCCCCTCACAAACCTTAATTGGATTTAGCGGGTTTGAAAATTGTTATATTATGTGAAATAATTCTAACGGTGTCACCAGTGGGAAGTTACTTAGGACCCCGCACCTCTCTTTGTCCTGTGTTCTCACATGAAGAGGGCAGCCTTGTGGCCCCCCAAGTCAGAAAGGACCAAAAAGGGGGCTTCCTCTGCTCAAGTGACTCCTGCCTACAGCTGTGACGGTGTCATTACATGGTGGCAGGCTCTCCCACTCGGCCTCGCTGTCCCTCGTTACAGGCAGATAGTAAAGGCACTACGTCATGTTAACTTGTATTATATAAAGTTCATATGGATAGATAGTAACGTGAATATTTCACAAGATTAGAAAGACGCTCCATAACAGGAGTGTTGATCCTCTGCCTGTCATTTGTTGCACACATTAGAGGTTAATGCCATCTTTTGGTTATTCAGGGGCTTATACCCACATATGTGCATCTCCACAGCACAGTCGGTCGTGTACCTGCAGTTTGCCTCCCTGGCCATGGCTGCCCTCAGGCCTGGTGCTTTTGGTCCAACAGCCTTGCCATCTCGACATCTCTCCAGTCTTTAAATGGTACCATAAATGCGCTGCTTTGACTTTCTGAGTTTAACTCTTGGTGTCAAATATCCATATTGTCTGTGTGGCAGTGTGGGGACCCCAGTTCCCCAACAGCAGCTGACCACACTTTGTTGACGCGTCAGTACTTCTGCTCGCACTCCTACTACTCTGTGTATTTTAGATTAACTGGCATCTCCAGGTTAGTGCTGTAGGTGTGAGAACGTCTCCTGAGATGGACTGGTGCCACCTCTGGGGTTGCCTTCCCACTTTGTGTCCAATTCATTCATTATGAGACCCTAAATGAGTTGTTGTACCTGCTGGCACTGACATCATAATAGTACGGAAATTGTTCTTCTGTACCCTTAAAGGGTCTTATGATGGCGGTCATTATGGAAAGGCACGATACAGAGGACATTGTCTCACACCTGATGATCCACAGGTCTCCCAGATTTGTGTGGTGAAGCGGACACACGGGTTACAGGCACAGGACCCCATCCGCTAATACGTTTTGGGCCCATAGTTACTGTACATTCAAAGGTGCAAAAAGCTGTAAGAAATGTAAAGTAGACGAGATGAAGATGTATGGTGCCCCCCGAGAAAGTGCGTAGTTCACCAGTTCTTTAGTGAATTTGAAATTTTACTTATTATAATAAATTTGTCTGTATATTTATGGTAGTAAACAACAAAAGTGATTAATATTACAGACATAAAAGAAATCCAACAAAACACCAAGCACTCATGGCACAGTCCGGTTTGGCAGATGGTGTAGCTTTGAAATGAACCCCAACCCCTCGTGAAGAACCCCCTGAGCGTCATGTCCTTTTTTTTACTACAATGAAGCTGATGTACTTGAAAATTCGTAGAAGTCGGGAGAGCTCCCAGATGAAGACGTTTTCCAACCCTCACGAAATCGCATGAAGACGTGGGCACAGGACACGAGCATAAATCGTGAGAACACTGTAATCCGAATGGTGTGCTGTGATGTGCTGAAACAAAAAGACACCACCAGAACTGTGACCCTGCCGGCTTCTTATGACTCATTATTAAAATTAGCGCCCTCGCCTTCGACCCAGCAGCCCCTCAAGGCAACCACCAGAGCTGCCCAATGATGCAGTACTTGTGGGGCTGCTGGGAGTGGCAGTCCATGTACAGTAAGTAGCAGGGCTACAGCATCGTCTGTGGTTTTTCTATAATACGTTGCAAAATAATTTCCATTTAATAATTGATTACAAACCTGCAAATAGCCGGAATAATGAATTTTAAACCCGCGAATCACTTGTACTGCCTTTGATTTTTCTCTTTTGGTTTGAGTTAATTAAAGTAAAGTTGAGGCTTACATTGTGAAGGTCTAATGTGGACGCTACAGTTCATTACAGAAGCAGGAGTGCGGCCATAAGACAGACTCGCTTTGCGTAGCTGTTGCAGTGTGCGTGACGATCCCTTTGAGAGCGCATCTCCAGATGATCTTAATCTCAGCCTTGAAAAAGATGCCCAGACAGACAAAGCTACGTGTGGAGATGTGCTGGCACCTCGCTGCTTCGGGGGTCCGAGGTCGAACTGCGCAGAGTTGAGGTGATTTCATCTCGACACTCCGGGTCTCCTCCAGTATCCCAGTGGCCTGCCATTAGCTGAACTGGTGACGAGTCAGTGTCATGCCCTGTGATGAACTGGTGCCCAGGACTTGTACCCAGTGTTACTGGTGTTGCGTGCAGCACTCACCGCCCTTGACTGGTATGGTTTGGGCTGGGGAATCTTAATTGGTTGTATTAAAACTCCATTGCCTGCACCATTCCTTGTTTCAACAACAGACTGTTTGGGACTTTTTGTCATGGACCCATGAGTATTTGGGGTGTTACACAATTTCTGAAACATAAACTCTCTCATCTGATGCCTGGTGTTAGCCCAGAATGCCCACACAAAGATGGCAGAGTACATAACACTCAAATTTGACAGAAAAACTTGAAGTACTTGACTTCTGATGCGGGGGTCTCTTGTAACAGACATCACTGTCATCGTTGTTGCAGCAGGGGTCTCTGGAACAACACAAACATGGGTGGGTTTCCTGGCTGTTCATTGGTACCCAGCTGGCTTGGTAAAGAAAAAGGGTCGCAGACTGGATGGGACCAAAAAGATAAAATTGAGATGTTAACTCGACAAAGACACACCAGATCACCACAACAGCATGTATTGCCCCCCTTTTTATTCCCTTATTCAAATATTATTTCCAGTATTTTCTAATAAAAAATCCACTGTAATCTGGCAGTATGGAGGCCTAACCTTGCTGGGTGGTCTCTCTCTGGCTGCAGCTGATGTTTCCTCTTGTGTCCTCGGCATAAGCTGAAGTGCTTCTTCTCCACGAGGGTGTCAGTGCAGTTCTGCCTACAGGACGTGAGAAACTCTGAAAATACAGGAAAAGCGCTGCCCACCGTAAAGCACAGTCACATACCAGTTACTGGCTACCCTTGGTTCTCGCTGCACCGCCCTTTAACCTTTGATCCTTGATTCATTTCCTTTGAAAAAGTTAACCTGCCAAGTCAGCAAGTTTAGTCTCCGGCCACCTCCGCGTATGTTTTAATCAATCCAGACCTTTTATTTTTTTGGTTGTGTTTTACAAATGAGTAACAGAAATGGTGTCCCAGAGCAGCCCATGTTCCTTTCACTTGCCATGTTGATGTCCGTGAAACGTCAGTAGAAGCATACAGCACTTCTGACTGTCTGGCCCCTGGCAGGACTAACCATGGAGTAAAGGGGCCAGAGGGGCACCAACAGGAATCTGGGATTGAGCCGCTGGGCCCTGGCAGTGCTCATCATGGCAGTAGCTGCTTGGAGAGGCCTACGCAGTGCTGATCCCAGAGGGGTCCCAGGTTTGACCAGCAGTGGGTCTGCTCCCTGACCATGGAGTGAGCTACGCTAGCCATTGGCACAGTGCTGCTGAGTAAGGTGAGGTTTATGGAGCGGGTGTGGCACATGCTTACGCAGGGTATGTCTTACAAAGCTCGGCTGTTGTTATGAGCTCAGATTACATTGTGCATTGTGAGGCGCACTGGAAAGACCTGTCAATGGAGATCAGAGTGTAAACGGCGCCCTGTTAAAGGTGTGTCGGCGATGTGGAGCTGCTCTGCACTGCAATTCAAGGCAGCATGGCGGCTCTTAGTAAAATGCACGGCCTACAAATTAATTTTGCCATCTCTTGGTTGTTTCTTGTTTCTTCAGGCATCTCGGGTCGCAGTCAGATCCTCTTTGCTATTGTCTTCACCACAAGATACCTGGATCTCTTCTCCAACTTCATTTCTGTCTACAACACATCCATGAAGGTGAGAGGTTTTGTCTGCTAGCCATTCAGTTAGGTGGTATGAGTGAACACCTGTCCTTGGGTGCCGTAGTATAAACAGCTCGTGTCCTAAACTGGATAAAATGGTACCTCCCAGCGCCATTGAGCCACTTTATAACCAGTGCAAGAAAGGATACGGCACAGAAAAAGGTCTGGGGCACAACTGAGACCCTGTATAACGAAAACAAATGCCAAAAAAAATATATATATATGTTTTTAACGTGTTTTCTGTCACTACCTGATCTGTGCTGCCAAAAACTTTGGGTCATATGGGTTCTTGGCAGGTCCAGGAGGGAGACATCAGTGGTAGAATGGCCCCTCAGTCTTCTGTTCTGAAGAGTTAGGAAGAGGGAATGCTTTAGAACACAGCGCCAACCTCTGGTTCAGTAGGTACTTACCATCATTCGGAGCCCCTAAGCTACCACAGAAGTGTACAGCATGACACGAGCTTATCCAGTTCAGGCTTACAAGGAGCTGGAAAACCAGTAATGTCAGCGCTGGGGACCTGCCAATTCTAGAGCATAAAAACACACGTAAGGCCAGCTGATAATCAGTCACCAGTTAAAATGGCACACACAAGAAGAAAAACTGGAATATCCATAGAAGAAGTGGCACAAAGACACGCAGTGGCTGTGCAGGGTCCACACAGGCGGTCACTGGGCCTTCCCTTTGAGCTCCGAACGTGTGGAACTCCAAAGTCGTGGAGCAGCAGCTCTGATCCCCCTGCACCTTCCAGAAGGAACTTCGCAACATTAAAGAAAGGTTTGGCTAGTGTGGCGTGTAGACAGTGCAGCAGACTCGGTACTTGACGTCAGGGGGGCACATGACTGACTGAATGACAGAAACTTTATTAATACCAAAGGAAACTGCAGGGCTACAGCAGCGGACAAGGCACAAATATACGTAGAACAAGAATGATTCTGAGCTTCAATATGCCGACGAGGTACAAATGCACACAGAGCAAGAATTATATAGAAGTAAAGAACGCGCAGGCGTTTACAAAGTGTGAAGTGGTTGGAATTGCACATCATCACACACTGATCAGTTACAAGGCGGCCACTTGAGAATTGTTACACTCAGGGTGGGCAGGGAGTTTAGGACAAGCCAGATTTATAATGTCACCCGGTGGTATTAATACAACTATGAACACCAACTTTGAATGTGTAGTCTGCAGTCGAAACACAGTGAGTGGCACTTTAACATCTGCTTGCCTTTATGATGAACGTATGAGAAGTCAGGCAAAGTGACCCCTTTTATTGGCTAACTGATCAGATTACAATATGCAGGCTTTCAAGGCGACTCGGGCCCCTTCTTCAGGCGAGATGTAAAACAGAAACTGGAGTTCCCTGTGTTTATATACACACACTAGGACAAGAAACGACATTGGAAAACCTTTACGTGAGACATCTTAAAATGCAAAATATTAATAGATCTCTTCAGGCTAAGATTCATTTAGCAAGAGAGGCGAACAATGTCTAGTCAAGATCTCTGAATCTTTCAGCCCCTTTCAGTTATCCATCCTAATTTTGCATTAAACTATACTGACAATTATTTCTAACAGTTTTTCTTCTGTACGCAAGCGTCCTTATCCATTTAGCAATAGAGGAGGACAATGTCTAGTCAAGACCCTTGAATATTCACCCTGCATTGTTCTCCTCTCTTGCTAAATGAATCTTAGCCTGAAGAGATCTATTAATTTTTTACATTTTAAGATGTCTCACGTAAAGGTTTTCCAACGTTGTCATTTGTCCTAGTGTGTGTATATAAACACAGGGAACTCCAGTTTCTGCATTCCATCTGCCTGAGTCGCCTCAAAAGCCTGCATATTGTAATCTTTTTAGTCAGCCAATCAAAGGTGTCATTTTACTCAACTTCTTATTGCAATACAAGAATTGGGTTGGAGTGGCACACCGCAGCAGTCAAACACAAATGGATGCCCATTATTTAGGAATGTGGATGAGGTAGAGGAGCAGCTGTTTCTTTATATTTGAATGCACATCCAGCAGACAAGGTGCCATCTTAAGTGAGAATGTCAGGAGTAAGTAAAGAGCACCAGGTGGGTGAGGCCTGATACTTGCAGTGCTTGTAGACAAGCGTGCAGATAGTCAGTTCAATATGCATCGTTGTATTCATAATTTAAAAAGTTAAGAGAGGGTGTTCTCGTCATGGGGGGATATAATTACCCTGAGGTTATGTGGGATAGTAGAACACAAGTACAGAGACGTGATCAGCGAGCACCTGCTAACAACACCAAAAAGAAGAGACGCCCGTCTAGATGTCAATCAAGATCGACTTTGAGGGGTAGCGGTGCCTGGCCCACCAGGGTGCAGTGACCGCAGCGTAACCAATCCCTCAGAGATCTGACAGAGCACGTGTTCAAAAACTGAAACTGTAGAGCTTACCTTTTAATAGAGCAAATGTCTAGTTGATATGGCAGAATCTAAAAAAGATACGCTAGGAATAACGTTTAACTGTGGAATCAGTAAGCGTGCAGTGCAGCAGATTTAAAAACATTTTAAACATTTCAACGCCGGACATGTTCATCCTGAAATTTTAGAAGCAGTAAAAATTTTAAGTGAACTGCCCTGTGGATAAATAAGAAACTGAAAAAGAAGGCACAAAGAAAAACATCTAACAATAAGGAGTAGAAGACCCCGAGCCCTGACACTGACCATACAGCTTAGGGGGCAAAGGTCAACAAGGAATTCAGACAGCGTAAAGGCGAAGGGAGGACAAAGTCAAATAGGATTTTTTTTTTTGTCAGTATTTTAGTACTTAAAGAACAACCAAAGATGAGGTGAGTGCATTAGAAAAGGTGAGGAGCACCTAAAATATAGCGACAGTGAATGTGCTCTTGGGTTTGTGAAGAAGGTGCTGACCTCCCAGCAGTTACTGGGACTCTCAAGGAGCTCTGATTTAAAAGGCTGAAATCTAACAACCTAAACTAGGGGGCTTACAGATCAGTGAGCACATACATATAAACAGGTCCTTCTCAAAAAATTAGCATATTGTGATAAAGTTCATTATTTTCTGTAATGTACTGATAAACATTAGACTTTCATATATTTTAGATTCATTACACACAACTGAAGTAGTTCAAGCCTTTTATTGTTTTAATATTGATGATTTTGGCATACAGCTCACGAAAACCCAAAATTCCTATCTCAAAAAATTAGCATATTTCATCCGACCAATAAAAGAAAAGTGTTTTTAATACAAAAAAGTCAACCTTCAAATAATTATGTTCAGTTATGCACTCAATACTTGGTCGGGAATCCTTTTGCAGAAATGACTGCTTCAATGCGGCGTGGCATGGAGGCAATCAGCCTGTGGCACTGCTGAGGTGTTATGGAGGCCCAGGATGCTTCGATAGCGGCCTTAAGCTCATCCAGAGTGTTGGGTCTTGTGTGTCTCAACTTTCTCTTCACAATATCCCACAGATTCTCTATGGGGTTCAGGTCAGGAGAGTTGGCAGGCCAATTGAGCACAGTAATACCATGGTCAGTAAACCATTTACCAGTGGTTTTGGCACTGTGAGCAGGTGCCAGGTCGTGCTGAAAAATGAAATCTTCATCTCCATAAAGCTTTTCAGCAGTTGGAAGCATGAAGTGCTCCAAAATCTCCTGATAGCTAGCTGCATTGACCCTGCCCTTGATAAAACACAGTGGACCAACTCCAGCAGCTGACATGGTACCCCAGACCATCACTGACTGTGGGTACTTGACACTGGACTTCAGGCATTTTGGCATTTCCCTCTCCCCAGTCTTCCTCCAGACTCTGGCACCTTGATTTCCGAATGACATGCAAAATGTGCTTTCATCCGAAAAAAGTACTTTGGACCACTGAGCAACAGTCCAGTGCTGCTTCTCTGTAGCCCAGGTCAGGCGCTTCTGCCGCTGTTTCTGGTTCAAAAGTGGCTTGACCTGGGGAATGCGGCACCTGTAGCCCATTTCCTGCACACGCCTGTACACGGTGGCTCTGGATGTTTCTACTCCAGATTCAGTCAACTGCTTCCGCAGGTCCCCCAAGGTCTGGAATCGGTTCTTCTCCACAATCTTCCTCAGGGTTCGGTCACCTCTTCTCGTTGTGCAGCGTTTTCTGCCACACTTTTTCCTTCCCACAGACTTCCCACTGAGGTGCCTTGATACAACACTCTGGGAACAGCCTATTCGTTCAGAAATTTCTTTCTGTGTCGTACCCTTTTGCTTGAGGGTGTCAATGATGGCCTTCTGGCCAGCAGTCAGGTCGGCAGTCTTACCCATGATTGCGGTTTTGAGTAATGAACCAGGCTGGGAGTTTTTAAAAGCCTCAGGAATCTTTTGCAGGTGTTTAGAGTTAATTAGTTGATTCAGATGATTAGGTTAATAGCTCGTTTAGAGAACCTTTTCATGATATGCTAATTTTTTGAGATAGGAATTTTGGGTTTTCATGAGCTGTATGCCAAAATCATCAATATTAAAACAATAAAAGGCTTGAACTACTTCAGTTGTGTGTAATGAATCTAAAATATATGAAAGTCTAATGTTTATCAGAAAATAATGAACTTTTTGAGAAGGACCTGTATATGAACCTTTGACGTTTATTATTTTTATTCAAAAATCACTTAAAAAAATATTAGTCTGGAATTAAAAACACAAAAAAGGTAATTTGCTTGATCCACACCATCAGGAAAAAGAGCAAAAGCATTGCAGGTACAGCTGATGTTGTGGCTGACGTTGTTTATTTTGATTTTCTGAAATCCCAAGCAGTAATGTCCTGCACGAGAGGCCAGTGATCAGACTAAAAGAAGTGGAGCGCTTTAGAGATGGGGGCGCCATTGGCTTCAACTCACAGAGCCAAGGCTTGGGGGTCTGAGGGTCTTTGGGTCAGAATTAGGAGATGTGAAAAGTGGTGTCCGTTAGGGGTCAGTGCTGGGCCTTTGCTCTTTTTAAAACACATAAATCATCTGGATTCTAAGAATCTAAATAACGGCTTAATTAAGTTTGTAATGGCGATCCTGAACGAGGTAGAAGTGTCGATGGTCTAAAGTCAGCCAAATGGTCCCAGAGGGACAGAACTCCGGCTCGGGCAGATTTGGGGCAGAGGGCATTTAATGTTAGTAAACGTAAAGCGTTACACGTAGGAGCTAAAAATGAGAGGTCTGACGATTGAAAATAATAGAAGCGAGTAAGAAGCCTAAAAGGCGCACCTTGGTGTGGGGGGTCACTTCTGAGGTGGTTGTTGGCCTAAACTGTCAGCTCAGATATTCAAAGCCTTCCTTTGGTTAACAGATATTTACTAATACAGTAATAGCGTATTCAGACAGCAAAACAAAGACAAAGTGTAGGGAAAATATTGTAATCATCCAAAGATTTAATATTGAGATTTTGACGAATCTTTTTTTTTTTTGATTTTATTGAAATCACCTAACATTCCATACAAATAGATCAATTTTACAAGAATAGGACTGAAAACAAATCAACCCCCACCCCTGAGAAAAAGAGCATGGGCAGCAGAATAAAACTTAAACCTAGTAAAAATAAGTAAATAGATCAATTAATAAGTGAAGAAAAGGAGAATAAAAAGAAAAGAAAAAGAGAATAGGGAGAGAGTCTGCTTCCTTAGTGCTTTAAAAGCTTATTCTAAAAGGTTTTGAAAAAGTTCTGCACAGATCCTCGAAGTGAGAATTTGATTTTTTCCAATTTCAAATAACATAAAACTTCAGCTACCCACTGACTTAAAAGACGAGCGTCGGGATTCTTCCAGTTGAGCGAGATACGTCTACGTGCTAATAGTGTAGTGAAGGCCATCACAGTTTGTTTGTCCTTCTTCTCCACTTTAAGCTCATCTGGAAGACCCCCAAACACAGCTGTTAGTGGGTTAGGAGGGATTGGGACCCCCAAGGCTGTCTGAAAGGCACTTAAAGATTGTGGTCCAGAATGGTGTTAGTTTGGCGCAGGCCCAGAACATGTCACCCAGTGAGGCTGGGACGCATGTTGGATCTTGCCCTGGATTTTGATGAATCTCAATGTTTTAGACCTCCCTGAGTCCGAAAAAAACATTTTTGGAATTGTGTCAGTCAGTCTGTCTGTGTGTGAATGTAAACACGATAACATGAGTTCGATTTCACTTCGGTCACCCAAATTTTGCATACAAGTATGAGGTACAAAACGTAGATTTCTATCAACTTTTGGGCTATTTCCGCAAACCAGAATTCATGCAGCTGCAAAGTCCGATTTATTCAGCTTCATTTTTATAATAATGTTCAATATATTATTGATAGGGGCAGCACGGTGGCGCAGTGGGTAGCGCTGCTGCTGCCTCGCAGTTAGGAGACCCAGGTTCACTTCCCGGGTCCTCCCTGCGTGGAGTTTGCATCTTCTGCCCGTGTCTGTGTGGGTTTCCTACCACAGTCCAAAGACATGCAGGTTTGGTGCATTGGCGACCTAAATTGTCCCTGGTGTGTGTGTGCCCTGCAGTGAGCTGGCATCCTGCCCGGGGTTTGTTTCCTGCCTTGCACCCTGGGATTGGCTCCAGCAGACCCCCATGACCCTGTGTTAGGATATAGCGGGTTGGATAATGGATGGATGGATATATTATTGATTTGATTTGTTGTTGATGGTTCTTTAATGAGCTGCGCGTCACGGTGGCCCCCTACCTACACTTCCATGTGCTGTGCAAACGTACATAATATAAAAATGTCTGTCTTGTGGTTTACTCCTCAAATATCCATCCCCATATCTGAGTATACGAGGAAGTCGAGGGGAGACCACTGCTGGTTTTTATTTTTTTTAATCACAATTTTTTTGTCAAAGTAACCATTAAAAACTCCGGGTATGCTTCTCTACAGTCCACTGCAGAAAGTTCATTTTGTCTTTTATCTAACAAACGTAGAGAAGTAAACCGAAGTGCCATCTTGTGGAGAAACAGCAGATAAACAGTTGTATTCTGACTTAGTGAACTGAGCTTGGTTTTTTTTACATTTTTTTTATTATTCATAATTTCTTGAGCAGCTTTACTTTGGTACAGGAGTCCATATCCAGTACAGCTTGACTGAGCTTATTTGCTGACCAGTGTCTCGCACACACAGGACGTTTGTACAGTACATGTAAGTGTAGGTAGGGGGCCACCGTGACGCGCAGCTCAGGGCTTCTGCTTCGTAGTCCATAAGGCTCGGATTGAACGGCCATGCCAGTCGCGTAGTTCGCACGTTCTTTCTGTTCCTGCATGACATTTTTTATTTTTGCCCCCATGTCTTAAAGACATGCATGTTGCCTTGACTGTTGAGTCAAAACCTGGCCATTATGAGTGAGCGTGTGTGAGTGTGAGCACCCCAGCTAGTGCTGAGTGCTGGCAGGCTAGTTAGACTCGTGTGTGTGTGTGTATACAGTATAGACACACACACACACACTCAAATAACAGCACGTTACGACAGAGGTGGGCAGAGGGGCCTCTCTGAGTGCACAGCACGTCAGACCATGAAGCAGATGGGCTACCCAAAGTCTGTACACCTACAGGAGACTTGTGGCCATGTTAGGATACGTGTCCTAAGTGCTCGTTAATGAGGAAGACGTTAGAAAGCTCTCAGCAACGCATTCAACTATTGTGAAGGTTCTGCTGAGGGTACACAGCAGCAGGTACGCTGCATTCTCACCAAGGCTGTCATGCCACCCTGTTTGTATGGCTGGAAAAGGCCGTGTCTGTAGTACCACCAGCGCCATCTGCTGGTCTTCACCTACAGTATGTAGTGGTGGGTTATTTCAGCGTTAACTGTGAGTGCCACTTCATTGGCTGTGACCGGTGGATCTCCAGCTCTTGCGTTGTTCCGGTCAAATATTTCACCGTATGTTTGTTGATGGCATCTCTAGCAGACACGTGGGGTACTTTGGGGTCAGCTGTTAAAAGTCAACAACGTTGATTGGCGGGCGGCAAGTCTTGTGCTGCCAAGGCGCTGTGTGATTTCCTCGTCTTCCCCTGGTCATTCATTACTGGGCATGAGGCAACATTTTGTTATTTAAAGTTTCACCAGTGCAAAGTGAGGTTTTGTGACATAACCTAATGAATGAAATTAAACACAAGCGTCTTTTACATTTCAAACGGAACAATTGGAGCTCAGGCATCTTCTATATAAACGTCTACATGTGGAAGTGTGTGTGTGTGTGTCTGTCTCTCTGTCCGGCCCAGAAGTGAGAGGTGAAGTCAGGGTAAGGAAACAGAAAACTCGCTTAGCCGCTAATAACACAAGCGAGGCGAGCACGTCAGCAAAACAAAACCTTCTGAAGAAAGACAAAGTCGCTTAGCTGCTAACATCGACAAACTGGCATCGCTTTTACTTATCCTACCACCGTTAATACACAAGTGAGGCGAGCACATCGGCAACACGAATCCTCCTAAGAGAGAGACGCCCAGAGGAGTTGCTTTCAATGACCTGACATGTCTACATTTCATTTTTTTCCAGCACAGGCTTACACAGCTAGTTTCCACGTAGTGAAGTGATCCTGCATGTCCTCTCCCACCACATCCATAAACCTTCTCTTAGGCCTTCCTCTTCCCTGGCAGCTCTATCCTTAGCACCCTTCTCTCATACCCCTCATCTCTACTCTGTACATGTCCAAACCAGCACAATCTCGCCTCTCTGACTTTATCTCCCAACCATCCAACCTGAGTTGACCCTCTAATGTCCTCATTTCTAATCCTGTCCATCCTCGTCACACCCAGTGCCAATCTTAACATCTTTAACTCTGCCACCTCCAGCTCTGTCTCCTGTGCCACCGTCTTCCAGCCCATATAACACAGCTGGTCTCACTACCGTCTTGTAGACCTTCCCTTTCACTCTTGCTGATACCCGTCTGTCACAAGTCACTCCTGACACTCTTCTCCACCCATTCCTCTCTGCCTGCACTCTCTTCTTCACCTCTCTTCCACAATCCCCGTTACTCTGTACTGTTGAGCCCCAATGTGAAGTGCACTGGAACTTGAAGGTGACGCTCAGCAAGCCACGCGCTTCAACTGTTCAAACCTATAAGAATGTGAACAATTACAGTGCATCCGGAAAGTATTCACAGCGCATCACTTTTTCCACATTTTGTTATGTTACAGCCTTATTCCAAAATGGATTAAATTCATTTTTTTCCTCAGAATTCTACACACAACACCCCATAATGACAACGTGAAAAAGTTTACTTGAGGTTTCTGCACATTTATTAAAAATCAAAAATCTGAGAAATCCCACGTACATAAGTATTCACAGCCTTTGCTCAATACTTTGTCGATGCACCTTTGGCAGCAATTCCAGCCTCAAGTCTTTTTGAATATGATGCCACACGCTTGGCACACCTATCCTTGGCCAGTTTCGCCCATTCCTCTTTGCAGCACCTCTCAAGCTCCATCAGGTTGGATGAGAAGCGTCGGTGCACAGCCATTTTAAGATCTCTCCAGAGATGTTCAATCGGATTCAAGTCTGGCTCTGCTCTGGCTGGGCCACTCAAGGACATTCACAGAGTTGTCCTGAAGCCACTCCTTTGATATCTTGGCTGTGTGCTTAGGGTCGTTGTCCTGCTGAAAGATGAACCGTCGCCCCAGTCTGAGGTCAAGAGCGCTCTGGAGCAGGTTTTCATCCAGGATGTCTCTGTACGTTGCTGCAGTCATCTTTCCCTTTATCCTGACTAGTCTCCCAGTTCCTGATGCTGCCACCACCATGCTTCACTGTAGGGATGGTATTGGCCTGGTGATAAGCGGTGCCTGGTTTCCTCCAAACGTGACGCCTGGCATTCACACCAAAGAGTTCAATCTTTGTCTCATCAGACCAGAGAATTTTGTTTCTCATGGTCTGAGAGTCCTTCAGGTGCCTTTTGTCAAACTCCAGGCGTGCTGCCATGTGCCTTTTACTAAGGAGTGGCTTCCGTCTGACCACTCTACCATACAGGCCTGATTGGTGGATTGTTACAGAGATGGTTGTCCTTCTGGAAGGTTCTCCTCTCTCCACAGAGGACCTCTGGAGCTCTGACAGAGTGACCATCGGGTTCTTGGTCACCTCCCTGTCTATGTATGGCCCTTCTCCCCCAATCGCTCAGTTTAGATGGCCGGCCAGCTCTAGGAAGAGTCCTGGTGGTTTCGAACTTCTTTCACTTGCGGATGATGGAGGCCACTGTGCTCATTGGGACCCTCAAAGCAACAGAAATTTTTCTGTAACCTTCCCCAGATTTGTGCATCGAGACAATCCTGTCTTGGAGGTCTACAGACAATTCCTTTGACTTCATGTTTGGTTTGTGCTCTGACATGAACTGTCAACTGTGGGACCTTCTATAGACAGGTGTGTGCCTTTCCAAATCATGTCACATCAACTGAATTGACCACAGGTGGACTCCAATGAAGCTGCAGAAACATCTCAAGGATGATCAGGGGAAACAGGATGCACCTGAGCTCAATTTGGAGCTTCATGGCAAAGGCAGTGAATACTTATGTACATGTGCTTTCTCAGTTTTTTTATTTTTAATAAATGTGCAGAAACCTCAAGTAAACTTTTTTCACTTTGTCATTATGGGGTTTTGTGTGTAGAATTCTGAGGAAAAAAATGAATTGAATCCATTTTGGAATAAGGCTGTGACATAACAAAATGTGGAAAAAGTGATGCGCTGTGAATACTTTCCGGATGCACTGTAACTATTGTGTAATAAGTTACCGTAGGTAAAGGTGTCTCCCCGATGCTCAGTACTAATAATAATACTAATATTTCATTCCCCCCACAGATCGTCTACATCACCTGCTCGTATGCCACAGTCTACTTGATTTATGGGAAGTTTAAAGCGACGTACGACTTCAGCCACGACACCTTCAGGATTGAGTTCCTGCTCGTTCCCAGCGCCATCCTTGCCTTTCTTGTAAATCACGACTTCTCTCCCCTGGAGGTGAGTAGGGTTGACGTGTCCCCCCTGACCTAATCGACATGGCGGAGAGTCCGCTGCATCCACCCACTCTCTCTGCGCATGTGTCTCCTTTCTAGCCATCTCATCGTCTCTCTGTCTCCACCAGATCTTGTGGACCTTCTCCATCTACCTGGAGTCAGTCGCCATCTTACCTCAGCTGTTCCTGGTCAGTAAGACCGGGGAGGCAGAGACCATCACCAGCCACTACCTGTTTGCGCTGGGCTCGTACCGCCTGCTTTACCTCCTCAACTGGCTGTGGCGCTACTTCAGCCAAGGCTTCTACGATTTGATCGCTTTGCTCTCCGGCATCTTGCAGACTGTGCTCTACTGCGACTTCTTCTACCTGTACATCTCCAAAGGTGAGTAGGGGCTTTGGTGGGCTCGGCTCGCTGACGGACAGGACTCCTAAGAGCGATGCTGGCGTCCCAACACCTTCCCTCACTTTGGGTCTTTTTTGTTTTTGTGTTGTTTTCTAGTTCTGAAAGGGAAGAAGTTGAGTTTGCCTGCCTAGGACCGCTCAGGCCTTCGTGGTTTATGGGGGAGCGTGACGCGGGGATTCTGAGGAAATCCATCTTGTAGTGACGTCAGAGGTGAAGACTGCATCTGCAACTTGAGCTCCCGACACGCATTTCTTCTTCCTTAACGGGTGGGATGGGGTCAATGGGGTGGGGGTGGGGGGTCTGGTGTTGGCTGATGTGACCAGTTTCTACTCTGGCATCGGTGGGTGCCCAGGGGGTACCCACAACTTTCTTCAGATGTTTCACTCTTAGTCTCGCTCCCCAAACCAAGTGCCTGCAAAGCATCTCTCCTTGGCCCTAGGGGGTCCCTGTACTGTATTTAATATTTACTTACTCGTTTATTATGATGTTTTATTAGCAACTCAAATGCATTTAAACAAACAAATCAACTCTTGCAGGAATAAGGTGACCATTTCATTTTATATTTTTAATGGGGTCTCATGGTTTTTCTAGTTTTGTTTCTGGACTCCTAGTGAGTTGCAGTGCCCTCTAGTGCTGAGAATTGGAGTGAACGGTTTGGCAGTAAATGGCACTCTGGGTGAAAAGGAGGACATGGCGGAAATGGACGCTGTTAAGACTTGGGATTTGGTGTTGAGCCGCAGCTGTCGAGGAATCTCAGTACATAAAACAACTGCTGGACTGTCCGTAACGCGCGTCCTCTTGAAGAGCCGATTACGCTCGTAACGCGGGGGAGTGAACAACTTGTGTGTGACCCTCGATGATAAAGCCATAGCGAAGCTGCAGCCCGAGCTGCTGTCTGCCACGATCAGGTCGGCCCCCTCTATCTCTGTCAGATTCTCCCCTGAACATTGTGGGTGCCCCTGTACGCCGTGCCCTGTCGTCCACTCTGTCCGGCCACACTCCACATGTCCACTGCAGGGCTGGACTATCCTGATGGGCGAAGGGTTAAAAGCCGAGCCGCGTTTCTAATCCCCCCCAACGGTCGGGTTTGTACAGATGTTTGGATTTTTGTGAACTTTAATAAACTTGACACGATGTTCTCTTTTTTTTTTTTTTTTTTTACTCATTTTGTGTGCACATTTTTGCAGACACGAGGCCTCGGAGGTTCAGGTGGGGCAGCACTGGGCCGACGTCACGTGATGAGCAGACCCCCGAGCTGAAGGTGTCAGTCGGGCGTGGCAGCCGCAGGAGCTTTCAATTGAGTTTACCTCTCGGCTTCTTTTCCTTTCGCAGGTTTGAGCTGTGAGGTCTGTGGGGTTCAAGGCCAACCGCCCTGTCTGTGTGGAGCTTCCCAAAATCCGGCAGCAGGTCACATGACTTATACTCAGAGGGGCTGTCACACTTGACGACTGCCGTTGGTGATCTTGTTTCTTGAGGGTCTCGGATTATACGATGAGAAATTGCACAGCGTGACAAACTCTGTGACAACTCCTCAGCTTAGTTTCACCTTTTTTAGAGTCTCGCAAGCTCCCCCCATTTTCTGACAGCCATTGTGCTGATGCCTGATGAAGATGGTGCCCATGTGAGGGGCTTCCCTCTCCTCTGTGGTACGTAAAACACGGGCTGTCAGACCAAACGAGTCTCTTCTCCGTCTGCGGGGTCCAAAACGCTCGGCTTCCTCATTCCTTGTCGCAGTCCATGAACTGCACTTCCAGCTGAGCACTCATTGGCTGACACAGACTCCGCCCCTGACAACGTCACATAGTCAGGCCTGTTTGAATTTGTTGGGGCAACTCAGAGACTGGTTGGATGGGGCTGGTGGGCACGACATGACAGCTGGTCACAGGAGCACAAGCTGTGACTGGAAAAGTTGTGCAATGTGACAAGGCCTTTAGGTGATTCAAAATTGGCTCCGGGTGGTTGAGAGAAGACCCCTGCGATGTACAGGTGCCTGATGATGCCCAGCCGGCGCCCCCATGAGGTTGTGTGGCAGCACTTGGGCAAAGCGCTTTGACATTCCTCACACTGAGTGACATGGCAATGTGCCACATCAGCCCTTTTAACGTAGCTGAGGTGACACTTGTGACGTGGTTCAGGAGGTGGGGGGTCCACATCTGAGGATCTGTCGGTCCAAACGAGTACGGCGCTCACAAGATTTGACTCCAAAGCAGGGAAGACTTTTACTGAAGTTTACGCAAAACTCATTGACCTTCACGCGCAAATTAGAACTTGTTGGTGGCACTGGAAGGAGGCGGGGGTCTTGTTGGTGGAGAAGGTGGACTAAGCTGGTCCTGTCTGTGTGTGTGTCCCCTCCACTGTGGTGGGCTGCTGTCCCCTCCAGGGATTGTTCCACTCAGCTGCCTTGTGACCCAGCCTTAGATGAGGGGCTTAGGGAGATGGATGGGTGAGTGGAAGAAGTCCGAATCTGAGTGTCCTCTGTATGTGTGACAGTAAGGACCACGTGGACTTGTATCAGCCACTGAGTACGGTGGTCCCAGTGTGAGCAATTCAGTCCCTTCACAATCTGCCCACAGACCCTCATTATGTGTCTCCTGTGTGACAGACCCCTCTAAAATGCCCACTTGCTTTACTTTAATGGTGTCAGGCTTGAAGGTGCTCATCGTTTTGTGAGACCCCTACTGTGACGGAGGGGCAGAAAGCTGAATCGGGACATTAAAAATTCTGTATTTAGAGTGAACGCCTTCTGCTGGGCCAGTTTCCTCCCAAGTGTCGGGGTGGTGGGCATTGGATTGATGGCCGATTCCAAATCAGCCCCCCATGTCTGTGTTTGTACCTTTGGGTGGACCATAATGGCCACATCTGCCCAGATGGGCACCAAGTCCTGCATTCATGAAACGAATGAAGGGTCTTAGATGGAAACAAACGAGAGACACTGAGAGTCGGCAAAGCCTGTGGCCAAAACGAGCTCGAGGTCATTGAGGCTCACCATCTCGACGTAAAGCCCTGGAGAGGACAGCGAGAGTGGCACACACCTTCCTGCTTTTGGCTCAAGTGGATCTGTGGCAAGTGTCTTCACCGACTAGACGGGCATGCAAGTTGAGGTCACCACACCACATTTGCCACAGGACACCGTGGTTGACTTGCACGCCCGCACAGTGCCATCATACAAATGACAAACAGCCTTAGCCACATGCGTGGCTCAAACCGGATAGACGACCTGCGTGACGTCACGGCTGGATGTTGGAGAGCAGCCCAGTGGCAGTTGAGCAGCGCCAGGGTGTGCCAGTCTGCATAGTCGCGTAGTGAGTGAGACTGCCCACTGAGTGTCAGGCATGCTTTAACAGGTGATTGCTGAACTTGGTGGAGCACCACGCCAGTCCTGGTGGCACGGCGGGGTGGAACCGAGGGTACCTTTGCTTTTTTTTTTACATCCCCAGCTTGGGGGCTTCTGTGTTGAGACTGTGTGGTCTCCCCGTTTCCACAAGCGTCCCCTCTTGAGCGCTCCAGCCTTTTCCGGCATTCCCACTCAGTTATGTAATACGGCCCCCTTCACAAATTGTGCGGACCCCCTTCACACTTGTCATGTCGCACCCTTGTGCTGAAATCGTTTCAATTTGTTTTTTCTTCTTTTCCCTCATCAAGCAACACCCCAGAATGACAAAGCGAAAAACGGGAGCTCAGAAAATCATTCAAATGAAAAAATGGAAATCTCCCACCGACACAAGCAGGCAGGCAGACCCTTCACTCGGTACAGTCAGCTGAAGCCCCTCTGGGGTGGTCTTCTCTGCAGATCCTCTCCAGCTCTGTCAGCCTGGATGGATGATGCCAGGCCTCTCCATTCAGGGTCTTCCAGGCTGTGTTGGGGACATTCACCGAGTTGACCCCCCGCCACCCCTGCGTTGTCTGTGCTCCTCAGGTGTCCATTAAGGTCATCGCTGGACTCTGTGTGGCCGTTCGGCCTTCCTTCGGCCCGCCTGTTGTATGGCTCATGGGCCGAGTGACGCCCACCGTCATGCTGCCATGGCGTCAGACCAGAGAGTCTCGTTTCTCGTTCTCCTCTGTGGTACATAAAACAGGGGCTGTCAGACCAGACGAGTCTCTTCTCCGTCTGCGGGGTCCAAAACGCTCGGCTTCCTCATTCCTTGTAGTCGCAGTCCATGAACTGCACTTCCAGCTGAGCACTCATTGGCTGACACAGACTCCGCCCCTGACAACATCACATACTCAGGCCTGTTTGAATTTGTTGGGGCAACTCAGAGACTGGTTGGATGGGGCTGGTGGGCACGACACGACAAGTGCCTCCAAAACTTGCTTTGATAGAAAAATTACAGGAAAAACTGTGCAATGTGACAAGGCCTTTAGGTGACACAAGATTGGCTGAGGGTGGTCGAGGAACACCTGCTCTGTCAGCCTGGATGGAGACCACCGGTGGACACCTGATGCCAAGCCTCTCCATTCGGGTTCTTCCAGGCTGTGTTGGGGACATTTGCCGATTTGACCCAGGGGCTGAGTGACGCCCACCGTCCTCCTGCCATGATGTCAGACCAGAGAGTCTCGTGGGGTGTTGATGATGTGGCTGTCCTTCTGGACGTCCCTCTCATCTCCACACAGGCTCTCTAAAGCTCAGCTGGAGTGACATCAGGGTCTTGATCAGCTCTCTGCTCCCCCCCTGTTTCTATTGCCGGATTATGAAGACCACTGAGCTCTCGGGAGCCGTCAGTGCCGCTCGAGTTTTTTTTATTTTGCAGCCTTCTGCAGATACAATCCTGCCCCCGAGATCAGCAGGCAGCCCCTCTGTTGGCCTTTCCTAACCCGTCCAGTAAATTCAGCGGACCTCAAGTGAGGCGACGACCAGCAGACTGGGAACCAGGTTTTGACTTTTCATACGTTTGTGTAAATATCTGACCTCCTGTGCTCGCCTTGTCATTCTGGGGCGTTGAGTGTCGTCTGATGAGGGAGGACTTGAATTGAGAGGATTTGAAAACAAAGAGTGAAGGGGGCTGAATACACACTGAAATAATAATAGAAATAAAATGCAATGTACAGTGGGCATAGGAAAGGCTCTCCGGCCACACTTGACAGCCTTAAATGTAAACACACAACCAAATGCAATCTCTAACATTCAAGTGAAAGACATCACAGCTACAGTGCAAAAGAATTTTAAATAATCAAAAACAAGACCTACTGAGATTAATAAAGGATCCCCCCATCTAACCTCAATTAGGTGTCAGTGCCCACCATTTCCATTGAAGACCCTGGTTACTGTCTTCCTTCCACCTGTGATGAATTGTAATCCGTGTGATTAGTGAAGCTGTTCCTGGTCCATTCACTGACAACTGACAGCAAACAACAGACTAAGGGTGGCAGGCCACTTTCAAAAGATCTCAGGGACAGAGTTGTGGGCAGACATTAGGCAGGAGATGGAGACCAAAACATCTCAAAGACTTTATCAATTCCATGGAGCTCAGTAAAGTCCATCATAAAGAAGTGTTGAGTGTTTGGTACAACTAGGACCCTCCCTGGACCCTCCAGACTGGACGGAAGAGCATGGAGGAAACTGGTAAGAGAGGCTACCAAGAGGCCAATGGCCACTTTGAAGGAGTTACAGGATTTGATGGCACAGAGTGGTCATTAATTTCACAAGCACTCCACCATTCTGGCTTGTTCGGGAGGGTCGCACTTCACAAGAAAGGCCACATTAAGGCTCGTCTGAGCTTTGCCAGAATGCACCCTGAAGATTCTGATGCCAAGTGGAAGAAGGACTTATGGTCAGATGAGCCCAAAATCAAACTATGTGGCCTCGACAGCAAACAGTACACCAATGCAGCTCACCACCCACAACACGCCATACCTACAGTAAAGCATGGAGGGGGCAGCAGCCTGTTGTGGGGGGTCTGGGGCTCTCGTTAGGGTAGAAGGAAAAATGGATGGGGCAAAATACTGTCAAGGAAAACCTGCTACCCTCTGCCAGAAAGCTGAAGATGGGCAGAATGTTCACCTTGCAACACGACAACAACACGAAGCACACAGCAAAACTGAGAAAAAAGTGAACGTCCTGGTGTGGCCAATCAGAGCCCAGGCCTAAATCACAGTGAAAATCTGAGGAAAGATCTGAAGATGGCAGACCACCAACGCTCACCAGCCAATGAGAGTTAAACTGTAAAGAAGATTGGGGGCAGATATTGAGTGGGCACAATCTAGATGTGCAGAGCTGATAGAGAAGAATCAACAGACTCAAGGGGTTCAACAAAATGACATCGACATGGGGGGGTGATCCTTATTAATCTCAGCAGGTCTTACTTCTGATTTTTAAATATTTTTTCTGAACTGTAGCTGTGATAATCTTCACTTGGATGTTGTAGGTTGCATTGAGTAAGTAAAGCCATGAAGAAATATTTTTTGTATGTGTTTTCTTTTAAGGCTGTAAAGCAAAAAAAATGGAAATATTTCGAAGGGGGGAATTTTTCTATACCTGCACCTGTTCATGTGATTAATTATTTAATAATTATATTTTGCTTTGAATTCTCAAAGATGGTTTTCAATGGCAGAATATTTTGGATAAAAATAAATGTATAATGAAATGTGACAGTAAATTAATAACAATGAATATAGGAGAATAAATGATTAAATCTGTCATGAGATTTTTTTGTAGTTTACGTCTTTATATATTTCATTATTTCTTCATTAATTTCAGTGACTCCGCACTCCTAATGAAATAAATACCCAAAGACATGAAAACTGTCACTTTCACTCGTCAATGTTGAGTGGGCGGGCTCTTGACGTTTCCTGCGTTTTGATTGGTGGGACGTCCGCAATGGCCGTATGCGCGTTGCTTGACCTGGGGCGCATGCTCAAAGTTGTGGCGGTGTGTGTCGGATACGCGTGTAAGAAGCGCCCCCTTCATTAGGAGTCTGAATCTGAAGTGCCAGCTGTAAATGTGGCACTTTATCTACTCTACGGACAATTGACCAATCAAAACACAGGAAACGCAAGCGTCCGCTCTCTCCACCCTGAAAGTGAGTTTCATTTTATTTCATATGTTCGCGGTGTCCCTGAAATAAATAACATGAAGAGATAATTAAATAAATGCCTATTGATATTGATGCCACACACAACTGAAACCTATTCCAGGACCCTTGTAACTACCGCTGCACGCGTGTCATGCTGTTTTTTTCACGCATTGTTACTTTTCACGGTACTTTGACTCGTTCAGTTTCTCCGCTTTGCTAAAGGCTGACGACTGGCGCGTATATTCGATGCCCTCTAGTGGCCAGGAATGGGAAGTGCCGCTAAGACGCAAACGAGAAGGCGCGTCTCCACGCGGAGGCTTTTGGGAATTTGGAACAAACTAGCGAGTCGTGAAGCTGAACTGGAAACTTTGACGGTTTCTTAAAGGCATCTGCTTTAGGCATTGGGACAAAAAAAACAAACAAAGCGCCTTTGTAACAAGTTGGCACAAACGGGCAGCACCGAATGACAGCCTGTCGTCTGTAGGCACACTGTGACCCGCGTTCTCTTTTTCTTGTTTTTGCTATCAAGTAACAAAGGCTTCGCCCTGCGAAATGAGACTGAGTGACAGCTCCGGCTGCCAATCCCCGAGCCAAACGAATTGGCAGCAGACGACCACCACGTATAAAACAAAGGCACACACCGCGGACAGTGGGCAACAAAGTGCCGAGTGCCCAGGGTGTGCCCGTCTCTTCTGCCAGCTCATTGACTCCTACTGGACCTTAGCCCGTCTTATTTTTTACTGGTCATTTTGGGGGTCATCTGTCCACATACTGGACCACAGTCTGTGGGGTTTATGCCAACTGCTGCTGGGCAGAGCATGTTTTGGTGCCCAAATAAAAAATCCCCGGCCCCTCCATGTCAGTGGCACACCACTAGCCAGGGCTTCATTTCAGTCCTTCACTCTCTCCTTTTCCATCTGTGGTACTGCCAGGGGCTGACACCTGTTGGCACTCGACTACGACTTCCACGTCCTTCTAACCCTCTGCTTTTGTTTTGACCGTCAGGACTGGGTGATGCCATGGACCCCCACAGTGACGGGGTACCCATCCAAATAAAAGCTTCTGAGATGTGCTGGAAGGAGCTTTGTAGAACAGGCAGGCCCACCATGAGCTTCTGAGCACAAGATCTGTGTGAAACTGAACGTGTGTGTGTGTTTTGGGGGGCTGCCGACGATAAAGTAAAGACCCCTTAATACGTGTTCACTGCGGTAAGGTGCTATATGACATCAGGGGCTTGACCGCTCGGCACCAGAACTGGCGATGTGACCAGCCAGTCCCGTCACCTGCCCGCGGTCAGCACGAGTCTGTGTGATGAGACCCCGTGTGTGAATGACAGTCGGTGTGTGTGTGTGTGCGTAAACGGCTGCGGACTGCTGGGGCGGCTCGGGGGCTTCCACAAGTCAATGAACAATATGGGGGTCCACACCAAAATTAGGACTTGTGGTGCGCATGCGGTAGGAGCGTGGGCTTTACCCGGCCGAGCTCAAAGAAACGAAGCTCCTCATCAACAGAGGAAGGGCTTTCAGCTAAACTAACTAGACGCAAATAAATTAGGGTACGATGAAATGTAGCAATAGATCATTAAAAATAACACAAAGCATTTCACGCGCGGTCAAATATCTTTCTGGTGCTCATGTCTTTGTATGTCTGTTTGTGTCATTGACGGCACAAGCAAATGTACAACGCAATGAAATGAAAACTCACTCGTCAGCGCCGAGAGGGCGGGCCCTAAGCGAATACCGGGCTTTGATTGGTGCAGCGTCGGTCTTCGGCCGTCAAGCGCTGCGTTTTAGGTAGAGGGCCGCGCCAACTCCTGCGAAGTCCTGGAATTGAAGAACGTGCCTTGGGAGTCCCGCAGTTCGTGTGGAGGTGCGGCCAGAAACAGACAGAAAGGCGCTATATACTGTGAAAGACAGACAGAGAGACACAGTCAGGACTGCAGTTGTACTAACGCGCCACTTCAATAAACTGTCAAGGCAGCCGAGCTCCGTGACATCGCTGGGCACAAGGCAGGAATCGGGCACCAGTCTCAAATCAGCAATGCAACATAAAGTATGTTTGTTTATGGCTTGTGTATATTTGTAACTTCACTGTTTAGTTTTCCTGTTTCTCTTATTTAAGTGGTTGGTCCTGCTGCTGCCATGCAGCGTCTGTGTGCGACCCTAACTGGCAGCTCCTGGCATGTCATGCCTGGTGGGTAACTGGAAACTTTACTGGTCCGCTGAGAGTGACTGGCCACAACAGTGGACTGGCACACAGGAAGCTCTGCTATGGGAATTCAGTTCGACTTTGCACATCCGTGAATTAGGATAGTTTTAACTTAAAATAATTAATAATTCATCATTTGCTTATTTGGTCTCTCCTGTACATTTCAAAGTTGTAGTGGTCATCTAGTTGTGCCAGAGCTTGTGGCATCTGCCCTTCTCTCGAATCCCATGCCAGTGCAATGGCTGCCTGCTTTGTATACTTGTAGATAGATGGATATGAAAGGCACTATATAACGGACATACAGTACTTTATATTATAGTGCCTTTCTTAGGCATAACCAATCAGAGACTACCTGATGAATTTCTGCTTATTGTGCCCTCACTCTCACTTCAGCACAGCATGGCTGACCTAACAGTGCCAGGCCTAGAATGGCATCAGGTATTGTATTGCTTGGCTTCATGAATATTCTTGTAGACTGATAGATCTAAAAGGCACTATATAATAAATTGACAGGAAAGACACTAATAGATCGACAGACATCTCAGTCACCATATGGTATGTATAGATAGATAGATAAGAAGGGCACTATATAATAGATAAGAAGGGCACTATATCATATGTATGAAAGGCACTATATAATAGATAAGATGGGCACTATATAATAGACAGATAAGGCACTATATCATATATATGAAAGGCACTATATAATAGACGGACAGACAATCCGTTTCATCTGTGAGGGTGTCAGGTATGCGGCTGTCCGTGAGAAATCGAGAAGACGGACCTGTGAGTCTTTATGTTTTTCATTTTGTTCCTTTTCTTCCCAGACTGCACAGCAGACCGACACGACACGACACGACACGACGGCGGTTCGACTTCTCGTTCACCGCAGCGTGTTTCAGCGCAGAGGCGCACAAAGCAGACGCCGTCCGCAACTGTGGTAGCGCCGCTCATTACGCAATGGTTTTATCACGAAATATTCATCAGCGTCGGTCACGGTAATAAGAACAACAATAGCAGCCACTCATTCTCCCGTGGCTCGAGTCTCGCAACTGGGTCAACAGCAAGCCCTCAGCGCCCGTTCGTTCGGAGGCGTTATGCAATGGCCGGGCTGTGCATTTTTTCACACACTTTTTCGCTCTCCGGCTTCACAGGTGTGCAGTAAAATTCGCGTCGGATTTTTCGCTTTCTCGTTTAATCCTCAAACCCGCTCTCCACGGTGATCCCGGGGAGGGAAGGGGCTTTGGGTAGCCACACAACAGTGTAACGCATACATCGCCACCCCGCCGACGAAGGCGCAGAGCCGCTCACTTCCACACCATCAGATGTCTATGCACCCCATTAGCCTCCGCTCGCTCCCAGCAGCGGCAGATAGTAGGCGTGGCGGAGTTGGGTGACGGGTCGCTTCAGCCAATCACAACAAAGAAATATATCCTACATGTCCCTCCTGCCGACCCCGATTGGATACTTGGCGAGCAGCGCGTAAACTGTGTAGTTTTACAACAGTCGGTGGCTGGGAAATATTCTTAATACCGGGGGTTGATGTTCCCACTTATTGCCAACATGCCACCCGAATCCTGCGGCTGGAGCGCGTGTGAGTCAATGTGAGTTCGGTTGGCCGTCTCGGGTGTCCACCAATAAAAAACGAGAGTGAAAAAGAGACAAAGCAGCCAGTCTAGGCAGCCTGTTTTGATTTTTTTCTTCCAAGTCCGCATGGGGTATCAATTTTTGGTGACATCACCGATGATTTTTTTTTACTACATGATTAATCGGAGGGGACCAAAGTAAAAGGCGCCTGCGACCAGCATCAGGTAAGAAAACTTTGCCGACTCGTCCTCCTTTTCGGCGGGTGCAATTGTTTCACATCACCGTTACTTGCATTCCTCGGTAGTGACAAACTACCCGATCGGGGATTAAAAACGAGTGCCGCACTTTTTTTTTCTTCCTCTTTTTCTGTCGTGGTTTTACATTATTCCGCTTTTCCCATTTCAGTAAATAAATTGTGAATGGAGAGGCTGACTAACGGCGCTCGCTAATAGTGAAGCGCTCGTCGTTGGGGAAACAGGTGTCCGACAAGACGGGGGGCTCGCGGAGAGGAACAGCTGTCACTCACAAGAAGAATTCGCCCCTCGGCACACGAAACGCCGCGGAGGATTTTCTTCAGCAGCGTGAGGTGCTCTTGCACCCCTAATCATCTGCATGCCGAATTAAAGATGAACAAAACCCGCCATCTGCTGGAACAAATGGGGCACTGTCTGCCACAAGGAGCGACAGCGAAAGTTTGAACAATGGCCGCAGTGTGCGCCTAACGCGCGGGGTCGGCTTCGAATTCGGCCGTATTTACTGATGCGGAGGCGCACTCGCAATTAGTGAGCGGGTGCCGTCGCTGCGTTTACACGGGCGGATATTCGATGAGCTGACAGTGCGCGGCTTCTCAGTTGTGTCGCTGCAATAACGTTAAAGTGGGGGCTTCACTCGCATCCCACTTTCTGAACGGGGTACGGGGGTCGCAGGAAGGCAGAGCTCAAAGCTGGCCGAGACAATCCAATCTCTTTTTGTTGGTCTGCGGTGAGAAAGGGTGGTACACTCAAGTCTGCGATGGTGGGGCAGGGGGTATGGGGGTGTCATAGAGTGGGGTTCCATCATGCGGTGCATGAGGTGTAAGCCTGCGCGTTCAGAGTCTCATCCCTTAATCGCAGCGTTTTGGATCAAATGGCAGTGCCGAGAAAGGCACTGGACATAAAAATGACTGATTCACTTGTCGATGTGCGATTGAAAGAACATCATCAGTACGGCTGCTAAGTAAATGTCTCCCTTATTTATGGTCATCGGCTCTTTTGATATTAAAGAGTCATGTAGTGCGCCATTGATGAAAGGCGCTATATAAACGACTGCTTTACTTGGATCCGTAACGAGTTGCGCATTTTCATTTTGGACAGGACTGGAGTGACGCCCCCTTCAGTATCGAGTACTAGGCATTCGTTGTTGTGCCGTATAGTGCGCTTGTATTTAAAGGCACTATAATGCGTAGCTTGCCAAAACGGACCGATCCACTTCAGGACTACGGGGGGACATGAAACGAAAAAAAATATATATACAGACTTGAAAATGTGATAGGTAGCGCCAATCGGACTCCCGCGTTTAGTGTGAGCTTAATTAATAACCGAGGGAAATGCGCAATGAGGAATGTTTGATGACAGGCACCATATATACGCCGAATTACTATTTTTGGAGAGGACGAAGTAGATCCCCTCTTCTATTTGGAAGATTGGGCATTCGCTGTAGTGCCGCTCATCTTCATTGACGCGTTCGTCGCGCAGTAGGGCGCTTGCATTGAAAGACGCTATACTGTAATCCTCAGGCCGACTAGTCCAGTCCATTCCATTAACGAGGGATTGTGGAGGGGCTTGAAAATTCAAAGACATAGATTTGGAAGTGTGATGGTAGCGCCAACCACACTCCTCGGTTCAGGATGTACCCAATTACTGCAGTGTTTTAGGTATTACAAAGAAAAGGCAAATCCACTGTGGAGACTGTTTGATGAAAGGCGCTATATAAAAGTCGAGTATGTGACGAGGCGTGCATTGAATTTTAGCCCCGCCCTAAGAGCTGCAGGACTTTCACCTGACCGTTAGCCGGGTTTTCAGTTTCAGTGGCTGAGCGCTGCTTTGAATGTTCGTTAAAAATGCGCTCGCCATGAGCTGCGCTGTATAAAACCGAGACTGCTCGGCTTGGGCGTGTGGTGCGCGGCGCGGCGCATGCTCATTGTCAGTGACAGGCCAGACTGCACTCCTCATTTCTCAGTCGACACTATACTGTGGTTTTGGTCTGAGGAAAATTTTGCTGCGATATGAAGCGCCATATAAAATAAAAGGTTAATTGATCGGATGTGTGATGGCTACCACTTCTTCATTTTCATGAAATCAATCAAATTCATCCTAAGCTTTAGTACCCGATCTTGCACTAATATGTGCATTAAGCAATACAGCGCTCGTGATGAAAGGCACTATATGACATATGAGAGGCTGACTAAGCAGGTATTTCGCATCCTTGTGTGTCTTAACAACGCATCACAGTAGTGCGGATCTCCTTGAGGAAAACGCATTGTGCAATAACGGTAAAGGCCATGTATCAAATATTGTTTGACGTGAACGGGTGATCAGTAGCCATTTTTAACGTTGAAGACCAAGTGGGCTTCTTGTTTCCTTACGGTGGTTTAAATCCTGCAGGGAAACATTCATTAGGCTGTCAAGTGCTCGTAATGTAAGGCGCTATATAAATCAAATCGTGTAATAGGCGCTATAACACTTTCACAGTGCGCAGAAGACTCCTTACACTTTCTTGGGCTAATAACTGAAGTTCTTCAAATCTTGGTGTTAAACTTTCAGTATACTGATGAAAGGCGCTACATAATAAAAAACCACTGACATGAAGGTGAGACGGGTAGCGCACTCCTCAGTCCCTCATGCACATTAGTACGGCACCACCTTAAAGGCCGCAGTAAAACACTCGGCTCATTCTAAGGGTCGTGTCGTGTCATTTTCACACCCGCTCAATCCACACCACGGTCACGTGTTGCTGGAGCCAATCCCATCGCGGTATTATAAAAGGCGCTATATAAATCTAATATTCATTGAGCTGGATGTGTGACGGGAAGAACATTTGTATATGCTGGTAGAAGACCAAGCTGTCGCATTAGTTTCTAATGAGCGTTATTACTGAAGAATACTTAAGCTTGTAGTCAGACTTCGCTATAAAGGCGCTATAAAAAATAAACCTTCATTGACTCGGATGGGTGCAACATTTTTCATTTTCAGATAGCAGGCCAAGCAGACCCCCCATTATTAACATAGCTCTGTACTTCTTGTACACACTTTTACTTATGCTGATAAAAGGCGCTATATAGTAAAATGGAGAGGCATTTTCACTAGAACAGCAAGCAGACTCCTTTAGTTCCTCCGAAGTGTCACTATTGCAGCATTTCATATCTTTAGTGAAACTACAAATTACGCGTTATGAAAGGCGCTATATAAAATATGCAATGATCTGAGTGTGTCAGCATTTTATTTTTCCAGCAGATGACCGAGTCCGGTGCCCCTAATTGCTCCTCAGAGTTATCATTGCACCACTTTATATTTTTTCGTGAGACTACACATTATGAAAGGCGCTATATAAAATGCACATTTAATGACTCGTGTCTGCGATGTGTTGCACATTTTAATCTTCGGGTAGACGACGAAGCCGACTCCTGCTAAGAAGTATTCTTAGAGCGCTTTAAGTCTTGCAGTGACGTTTCCGTTATGCTGACGAAAGGCACTATATAAAATCGTACCCCGTATCCGTGAGAATTCTCATTTTCTTTAGTGTCCGGGTGTCCCACCCTGAGGGTCTCGCCTTCTACACACAGCCTGCTGAAGAGGCTGTCATTTCCAAATGTCCCCCCTGCGAAGGCCTGTGGCGCCCCCCGTCTTGAGATGTGACATGAGCCAGCGCGCCCGTAATGCACACCATCTGTAAACTGGCGCTATTTAAAGCCCCGACTTAACCTAATCGACCTAATTACTTGTTCAGCTGGACATGTCTAATGCAGCCTGACTGTCTTCTGCAGATGATGAGTTGCAAAACGCCTCTCATAAATTCTGTGCCCCTCCGAGGTGATGCGTCTTGCTAATTAGCCCAGGCAGGGATGGCGAGCAGATGGCACAGTGGATCCTCTTTAACATACAAAACCCACAAATGCTCACTTCTAATAGTGCCTGATGTGGGATTTCCCACTAGGTAGAGCGCCCAAAGGTGCCAGTCTGTCAGGTATGGTGCCCAGCCAAGCTCACTAAGGCTTTGGTGTTAACCCAAAACGGCACATGGGGTTGGCGAGCTGGTAGGAGTGGGTGCCATACATCCGAAAGGTGCCCGTCAATCAGTCCCTGACAGCGGTTTGCCTCCTGTTTCTTCAAAGCCCTGGTTCATTGCTAATGCCCAGGCGTGCCATCAAGTTGCTGTCAGAAACTGACTCACATCCTGCACCCCTGGCCTGGAAAGCAATTACACTTGTGGAGTGCACGGACATTAGGATGAGTGATGAGGATAATATGAGGATGCTGGGCTTCCATTATTGGCGAAGTGCTCCCCTGGTGCCCGTCAAGTGCATGAGTTCATCTGAGCTGAAGCACAGCCTGCTGGCTGGTGTACACAGGCGGCACCCTTGGGGCGTCACCTACAGGGGTAAACAAGAATTAGGAAAAACACTAAAAAGTGGTACGCTGGCCTCATCGGCCTTGGGTCATATTTGTGTGCCCACTTCCTTTCCAGTACAGGGTCATGGGGAGTAACATGGGCACAGTGGGTATCAACCCCGGAGCAAAAGGCAATCACAAAATAAATAAATAAAAAGGGCTGGGACAGGAGAGTAGAACTGCACAGGAATACAGGAGAACATGCCAAGTGTACACGCCAGAGAATGCCAACTCCAAACACCACAACATGCTAGCTCTGTACACTAGAAGATGTTACAGCAACTCCTCATACATGAACGTGAAACATCTAGCTTCACACACTAGAAGATGTCAGCTCCACATACCAGAACATGCCCGGTTCACACACTGGAAGATGCCAGAACATGCCATGTCCACACACAGGGCTCTTCAGTGATCTGAACTGAATCAGACCAACAGTACCATTCTGCCATCCTGACAAATCACTCCAGTTTAATGTTGGCAGCAGAATCTGTGAAAGGAAATCCGAGGGGCATTAAATATCCAAATCTAACAGAGGTGTAAACGTTGTAAAGCAGCAAGAGCACACACTGCATCGCCATGCCTCCTGGCCCCATTGAGCCTGGCACGTGTCTTTGGATGGTAAAACTTCTCATATAAGACATGCCAGCTAAGAACCGAGCTGCGGTTCAACAGCATTGGGGCCACAATGTCACCCGCTGTGCCAGGACACCTCCCTGGGCATCAGTTAACCCAATATATTGCTTTTGACTGTGTGTGGAAAACAGTGCACCACAGGGGCACAGTGAGAGCATGCCAAGTTCACACTAACCAAGCTAAGTAATTAATCACACTACTCATTGTACCCCCCATGCCACCTTGTCACAATGGGCCAGTTTAGTCATCCTAAAAGCCTTCCTAATTTTGTCACAATGGCACACAGGATACATCCCAGATAGAATCGAAGCTGCTGCCATGCCTACATGACACCCTGTTATGTCAGGGCAGTTCAGAGTGCCCAACCATACCCAACAACCCATCTGTGGATTTATGGGAGGAAAGCCAAATCCCTCCGCCTGTGAGAGAAGAACATGTAGACATTGCAGAGAGGGCATTCCTGGTCTAACCAGGGCAACTTGGATTAACTGTTTCAAATTGCAACACACTGTGTGCACAGACACACTCACGCTAGGAGTAAGACAGTTTGTCACAGTAATGCCACCTGCTACATCACCACACCACCCTGGGACAATTTAGAGCCACGCAATGGCCCAGACTGTGGGGGGAAGGAACATGTAAAGTCCATGCAGCTGGCATTTTGGCAGGAAATGATAGTGGCATTTAAGAAGTGTGGAGCAGCAATCTGTCCCCCATGCCATTCAGTTAGAGTGGGCTACTTGTGTGCTGCCAGTTAGGCTCACCCCTTACCTGTGGGTGAAAACCTCATCTTCATTTAGAGCTGGGAAGCAAGCTGGACTAAGTGCTGTGCCACAATGCCAGCCTGTACACTAGGCAGCTCCAGGCTGGCAGCTGCTCTTTCTGTATCACAAAGATGAGTAGAACATGCATACTTCATACCCAAGATCATCTGTCTGGTGCCCAGTGCCACTTCATGCCCTTGCCTGTTCCTGTGAAATGAACCCGCAGTCAGTGCGAGGCAAGGCTCAGTATGCGTAATCAGCTCATGCTGTCGTCTCATTGGCTGCACTCGAGTGCCCTGACTAATCGGATGTGAGGATGCAAGTTCGAGGGCGTATGCCGAGTATGCTGCTGCGATTGCTGTGTGTAGGTGTGGGCACACATGGCGCGCTGCATGACTCACACATGAAGTGTCTCTCCTGATTGGAGGGGTTTATGCAGTGAGAAATGTTCACCTCGCCGTTATTATTATCCACCATTACACCCCCCAGTATTTTCTAGGTCCATTTAATCTAATATAGGATGGCATGGAGCTAGAGGCATAACATGACAGCAATGGGCATAAGACAAAAAACAAAACCTGTGCCAGGACTCAAAATAAAAACAAACTCTTTACAAGTTGCCAAACCATGACTGGCACCCA
Organism: Polypterus senegalus; assembly: GCF_016835505.1. NCBI lineage: Eukaryota > Metazoa > Chordata > Cladistia > Polypteriformes > Polypteridae > Polypterus > Polypterus senegalus. The sequence goes on from NC_053171.1 coordinate 11,199,016, forward strand.
TGTACTGGTCTCATCAGTGGATCCCGGAGTGCCATTAGGAAGAACAGCTAAACTCCATAAAGAAGTCACCCCACCTGGGGGTTGAGCCCGGGGTCTCAAAGCTGTGAGATGGCATCACTACCCACAAGGTTCACCTTCTTTTCATTGCTGTTATTAAACGTAAAGGCTGACTGGCTGGTAAGAGTTTGCTATTGGCTAGAACACCACCAGGCTGGCACAAGGGCAGGGCAGAGCCTTCACAGTGGAGACCGAGTTGTAAGCGTATGCCAGTGATGGAGCGCAGAGACCACTAGAAGGCAGTGTGCCTTCAAGGTGTGATTCCCACAAAAGAAGGGCATTAGGAAGAAGCATCAGTGTGGCCTTGGAAGAAGAATGTAGTGCCTACCCAGCACACTAGGGGGCAAGCTTGGGGGGCTATATGTCCCTATAGCAAATCTAGTGACCCCTGAAGTGTGATAGCATGCGCTTTCAAAGCGTTGAAGTGTGTTTAAATGAGTTGTGGCAATGGCTCTGCTGGTGCAAGGAACACTGAGATTTGTTACCAATGTGGGCAAATTGGGCAAGACATTCCACCCACAAACACAGAGGTGCAGGGCCTGTGTAGTCAGTGCAGCATGTTGGCAGCTACTGGATGTTATTTTTCTCCCTGTGCTCATCCCACCCTGTAGTTCACTTTGTTACCAGTTCCCCTTTTCTTTGCCCTTCTTGGTGGGCTCCTGGGCACAGAGGATGGACATCAGCATGCTGTCCTGTCATATGGACAACTAGTTTGAGATTGAAGGGCATCCTGTCCAGGGTTGGTTTCTTTCTTGCACCTGATGCTGCCCTCCTCTATGACCCTTAAGTTAATGAATTTCTTTTTTGAGGTGACCGAGCCGTGTTACACTGAAAGTGATTTAAACATGATAAAAATCTCCCAAGCCCACCATAGTGCTTTGTAGAAATCAGGTGGGGGCAGATGAAGCAACTCGGTCAAGGACTGTTATAGGATGAGGTGACTTGAAGGAGCTGGTGGGCTGAACATGTCACCTGCTAATTAGCAATATGGGGTCTTAGGCAGTAGGTGGCTATGGCATCTGCCATGGTGCCTGTGTTCACTGGGGCACCGAAAAGGGGGCGGGACCTTTCAGTACCCCCAGCGCTGCACAGATTTATCGTCCAGTCTGGCGATGGCATTGGGAGACAGAAGTGCTCACTAGTCCTGATGCAATGTGGATTAGCATATGCAATTAAACATGTGACAGTGACGTCCCTATAGACCTGGACCCTCAAGTTCTTGTCCATCTCCAGTCTGCTGTTGTTACCACACGGGCTCCATGCCCACATCTTTAATTATTAGTGGTAAGCTGCCTGGCACCTACACTTCCCAATGCCCAATCCCTTTCAATCCACCTTGGGTGGCTTCTGTAAGGAGTGTTGTGGTCCTCCTGTTCTCTTTACTGGTCTACCTACCTTATACCAGTGACGCAGCAGGTGGCACCTCCATTCACAGGGTTCAGTCTCCATCCTCTTTCCAGCTGTGCACTTCGATATTTTTTGGTGTTTCTTCCCTGGCAGACCTACAGTACCTCACTCCAACTGTGTTTACTGGTCTACCCGCAGGTCAGCTCTTGTCATCACTGCTGCTCGTGATATGGTGGGTGGCACTGCCACTTCACATTGCATGGACAGCGTTTCATTCGTGGTTCTGTTTGACATTTGTATGTTCCGGTGGTGTGCCCATTCCTTTTCTCTCGCCCTCCTCAGAGTCCTTACTAGTCTGCCCACTGGGCCAGTCTTACTGTTAGTGCCACAGTGGGTAACATCAGTGCTTTGTGGTGCTCAGCCACCCTTTTTTTTTATCCGCCTTCTTTGTGAAGACTGCATGTCCACAGACCCAGCAGTCCACACCAGTCTGTCTGATTGTCTGCTGTTGATCTGAGTGCCAATACGAGCAGCACTGCGGGCTCAGGGTGCATAATGTCAGGTGTGAGTTCAGCTGGGCCACCTTCACTGTGGAGTGGACGTGTTGTGGTGGCTCTCTTCTTGCGGTCTTACCTTGAACGCTCATCTTACTCTCATGATTAGTGAGACCACAGGTAGCCGTCTCTTCCATCTCACAGCCCTAAGGCCACTAGTGCTCGTTATTTGTGACACTGCCACCTCACATCGCATGTCCTCCCTCAGTGTTATCAGTCTACCCACTGGACTGGAGTTAATACTCAAGCCACAAGTTTATACCACCGTAGTGCATTATGTGATGTGCCACTTTATCAGGCTGGCATGAGTGGAGTGGACATGTTCTCCCTGTACACCAGTACCGAGGTGACTGGTTTAGCAGTAATCCCAGAGCCACACATTACAGCACTGCTGGTTTATGAGGCCGTGTGGAGTGCGTATGTTCTCCCTGTCCACACGGGGCTTTGCTCTTACAGTTGGTGACGCCAGAGCTGCGGCCCACGAGCTGGGCAGTGTGTACAGTGGTATCAGCCTGCACTCGCCTGCCCAGTGGCCTGGTGCTAATACCGCAGATACAGATTATAGCGATGCCATTCAGGGCATCTGCTTTATGAGGCTCTGCAAGGCATCTGTGTCTCTGGGTTTGTTCTCCTTGTTTCTTCTTCTCTCAGTCCACACAACCCTCACTTGGTTCATCCTCATCATCTCTGTGATTGTGACACTTCACCCCACCTGAACCAAGTGAATATATTCAGGGTGAAGCTTGTGTGTCCTCCCGGGTCATACGTGGCTTTCTGCTCACCGTCCTAGTGGTCCCTAACGTTCTGTCCAGTGACCTCCTGTTACTACCAAGATTACAACCGACTAGGCTGGACATGAGGCCACTTCACATGGTACTTCATGTGGAGCTGACATGTTCTCGTGGTGTCCCCCTGCCTTTCCTCTTCTTGCTCTGGACGTCCTTAGCAGTTCATGTACCTGTGCACTCTTCACCCTGGTGACATATTGTGTTTGTGCTACACGGTGCACCAGCTCAGGGGCTTCTCTGTGTGGACTCTCCACATTCTCCTGGTGCACCCGTGTCGCTCTTCTCACCACTTTAAAGGTCCTTACTAGTTTAGGTACTGGTGGACTATTAACCCTTGTGGCATACTGTGTTCTACTGGTTTGACTTCAGTGCAGGTGCCTTCTCTGTACCTGTGCACCCATGGCTTTCATCTTATTAGTCGTTGCTGGTCTGCCTAATGTTGGACCACAGTCCTGGAAGAGAATCATCTGGTGCTGACGCTCCCATGTATGTCAGGCTCCCTTTTGCTTGAACTCCCAGTCTGTTTCCCATTGTGGAGTTGACATGTTCTCCTGGTGCACCTTTGGCTTTCCCCTCACCATCCTAAAAGTCCTTGCTATGTACCGCTCTACTGTTCATCTCAGCCATCGTGACTACACAGTCCATGGAGTCCAGCTGGGATTCCCCCCGTGTGTCTATGCCCCTGCTCGTATAATTTTAAAGGTCTCTACTGGTCTGTGTAGTGGTGTGCCAATGGGTAACTTACACAGTGGTCCGATTTCAGTAGAGGGGGCTTCTGTAAGGAGTTTGCCAGTTCACCCTGCGCACACCTGGCTTTCTTCTTTCACTATCAGTCTGCTGATCTGATCTCACCATTAGTGTCATTCGTGTGCTACTTAGCTGTGACCAACTGGTTCCCAGTACAATTCCCATTAAAGCACCTCCTGTACGGAGTTTGCATGTTCTCTCCCAGGCACCCAGTTTTAATGTTACTCCCCTAATGGGTTTTTTGAGATGGAGTTTTGGCCGAGTGTGTGCCCAGTGATGGACGGACATACGGACATCCTTGTGTGTGACTGGCTCCAGTCTTGTGCTTGGCTTCCCTAACACACGGACAAAACAAAAAAAGTCACAGGATGACAATGATGATGATGATGATGATAACGCAGATACTGCCACAATGAGCAAAAAACAACCCAACACATCACGTCTGGTTGTAAACTGCTGACACAGACAGACAGACAGACAGACAGACAGACAGACAGACCCCATGCCCAGACTTCAGGCATCAAGAACTGGCACCACAACACAAACCATCAGATATACACAAAGCAGATTAGAAGTTCAGCACTGGTACTGGAAAATGGCAGAGATAAACTGGACTGGGACAGAAGTGTACACCACAGAACCACAAGAGACACGACAAGACCCCAGTAGACAACGTAAAACACCTGGTATTACTGGCACGGCTGTACCAAAGAAACACAACTTGGAACGTCCACAGGCAAATAAAATGCAGAAGGACGCAGAACTGGTGAACAAAAATACACGGCTTGTGAGAACAGACGAGGTGCCCGCTGAGGTGTCCTTTACGCTGACTTATGTGGTCGATGGCGCCTTACGACACTTGAGATTCAGTTGGTCGCACATTTCCTTTGTTTTTCTGATTGGAGTCCACCACACTGTGGTGTCAGTAGTGGGATTTGAGCCCACCAGCTCAGGGGCGGACGTCCAAAGCCTTAACCACCACACCACACCACACCACACTGCCTGCCATCCCACACACTCGACACGAGAGCCTCCAGCCATCACATATAAACATATTAACCAACACACAGGAGTGAAACCACACAAGGCAGCCATTTTAGAAACGTCACATAGTGAGGAAATTCCTGAGCCCTGATGCTGCACTCACATTACTTGGTCTGCACAAAAAAGAACAATTGGGATAATGAAGAGCGTAATGAACATACAGTACTGAATATGCCACCGCACTCCAAATGCATTTATGGGCAGAGCAGGTAATACGTTTTATTTTAATTAACTTACTGCGGTGAAAGGTCAGCATTAACGTCACAACTCGGACGATTCAGACCGCTTAGCTTTGTCCGAGTTCATCGAGCACTCGTGTGGCACTTCTGACGTCTGCGAGCATGTGAATGGACCAGAAGACAATCCCCATAACTTTGACACCGGGGGTCTCCAACCTTTTGTCACAGGTCCAGTTGCATGTGTGGCGTGTTTTTAGTAAGTGACACGACTGGCACTGAGGTGTCTGGTGGAGTGGAGCCCCCTGAGGTTCACTCTGATGGAGTCGTTTCAATGTCCATCTGTCCGTCTTGTTCTGAACTTTGACTTCATGACATTCACGTCAGACTCTTAGAGGTACGGAGACCCAAACAAAGCGGACATTTTAAGAGCTGCTTGGTGAAGACTCTTATACTAAGCTCCAGGAATGCTGCTGAGACTTTAACTGCACATTATTTTGAAGGTTTACTAATATATAAAATCTAATATCTAATGTCTCTCTGTGCGCTTTTCATGAGAGAACCACTTAACGGATTTAGATTGTTTTCTTCTATAATTTGTTTGAACATTTCATTTGATTTTGCGACTTTTCTCATTTCGTTATGTGTCAGAGTTAGTTGCAGTACAGAGAAACACGCAGGGGGCCGAGGACAGGGGGCCTTCCTCACTCGGGACGTGTTCCTTAACTCCGCTTAGCTAGCGAACGAGAGAACAACTGAAATCAACTTTGATATTTAAACTAAAGTGTTACTTAGGTCTTGATGAGTTTTAGTCCGGATATTCTCTTAAATGTACGCCACATTAAAACGAGAGATTGCAATTCGGATTGTAGGTCGTGATTTCGTGTTAAAAGGATCGTGATATGATTCTTGGTAAGATCACGCAGCCCTAATCTGACTAATCAAGTTTTCAAATTTATGTAGGATTCATTAACCCTTTGGCGAGCTACTTGGAAAGGGGATGTCACTACCAGTAGAACGCGAGCGACGTGTTGGAGACCCCTGGTCTACACACATACTGTGGTGTGAAAAACTATTTGCCCCCTTCCTGATTTCTTATTCTTTTGCATGTTTGTCACACAAAATGTTTCTGATCATCAAACACATTTAACCATTAGTCAAATATAACACAAGTAAACATAAAATGCAGTTTTTAAAATGATGGTTTTTATTATTTAGGGAGAAAAAAAAAAATCCAAACCTACATGGCCCTGTGTGAAAAAGTAATTGCCCCCTGAACCTAATAACTGGTTGGGCCACCCTTAGCAGCAATAACTGCGATCAAGCGTTTGCGATAACTTGCAATGAGTCTTTCACAGCGCTCTGGAGGAATTTTGGCCCACTCATCTTTGCAGAATTGTTGTAATTCAGCTTTATTTGAGGGTTTTCTAGCATGAACCGCCTTTTTAAGGTCATGCCATAGCATCTCAATTGGATTCAGGTCAGGACTTTGACTAGGCCACTCCAAAGTCTTCATTTTGTTTTCTTCAGCCATTCAGAGGTGGATTTGCTGGTGTGTTTTGGGTCATTGTCCTGTTGCAGCACCAAGATCGCTTCAGCTTGAGTTGACGAACAGATGGCGGACATTCTCCTTCAGGATTTTTGGTAGACAGTAGAATTCATGGTTCCATCTATCACAGCAAGCCTTCCAGGTCCTGAAGCAGCAAAACAACCCCAGACCATCACACTACCACCACCATATTTTACTGTTGGTGTGATGTTCTTTTTTGAAATGTTGTGTTCCTTTTCGCCAGATGTAACGGGACATTTGTCTTCCAAAAAGTTCAACTTTTGTCTCATCAGTCCACAAGGTTTCCCAAAAGTCTTGGCAATCATTGAGATGTTTCTTAGCAAAATTGAGACGACCCTAATGTTCTTTTTGCTTAACAGTGGTTTGCATCTTGGAAATCTGCCATGCAGGCCGTTTTGCCCAGTCTCTTTCTTATGGTGGAGTCGTGAACACTGACCTTAATTGAGGCAAGTGAGGCCTGCAGTTCTTTAGACGTTGTCCTGGGGTCTTTGTGACCTCTCGGATGAGTCGTCTCTGCGCTCTTGGGGTAATTTTGGTGGCCGGCCACTCCTGGGAAGGTTCACCACTGTTCCATGTTTTTGCCATTTGTGGATAATGGCTCTCACTGTGGTTCGCTGGAGTCCCAAAGCTTTAGAAATGGCTTTATAACCTTTACCAGACTGATAGATCTCAATTACTTCTGTTCTCATTTGTTCCTGAATTTCTTTGGATCTTGGCATGATGTCTAGCTTTTGAGGTGCTTTTGGTCTACTTCTCTGTGTCAGGCAGCTCCTATTTAAGTGATTTCTTGATTGAAACAGGTGTGGCAGTAATCAGGCCTGGGGGTGGCTACGGAAATTGAACTCAGGTGTGATACACCACAGTTAGGTTATTTTTGAACAAGGGGCAATTACTTTTTCACACAGGGCCATGTAGGTTTGGATTTTTTCTCCTAAATAATAAAACCATCATTTAAAAACTGCATTTTGTGTTTACTTGTGTTATATTTGACTAATGGTTAAATGTGTTTGATGATCAGAAACATTTTGTGTGACAAACATGCAAAAGAATAAGAAATCAGGAAGGGGAAAAATAGTTTTTCACTCCACTGTATATAGGGTGGTCCAGATCTAATTAAGCAATTTTCATTACACTATAACTTATTAACTTTATTACATAGTCACCTGAAAAATCCTGGACCATCGAGAAGTGTGCGAACTGACAACCTGAAGAATCGTCTTCGTGCCAAACTGGAATCGTCGTCGCACAAATCAAAGTCATCGAGACGATCAGGATCTGCATAATTAGATCTGGACCACCCTGTAGAGTGCACACACAACATGAAATGGCTTGCCCTTGTCTCCATACACGTGATAGGAAATGGGACCATCCCAGGAAAATACTTTGAGTAATAATAAAAATAAAAAAACAATAATAATAATAATAATAACACTGGAGTGGCAAAAGCTATCGGCTGACAAATCTCGCATTCTGGGATCAAATCCAGCGTCTGGTTGTTGTCCACGTGGAGTCAGCATGTTCTCCATGTCCTTCCACTTCACAAGGTTGACCCTAAATTGGCCATGTGTGTTGCTTCCTGCCTTGTGCCCAGTGCTACCCCAATTATTATTACCAAGTGCCACTTGTAATGCCCCATAAGAGATGAATACGAGACTCCAGTCTCCTCAGAGGGCATCGGCCAAAGGGATCGAGCGGCCCCCAGCGGAGTGGAGCTTCTCCTCTCTCCTTTTTTTGATAGTGCAGAATTATATGTGGAAAAAAAAAAGAGAGGGAGAGAAAGAAAGAAAAATGCGGCGAAGCAATGTGTGCCGCTGCCTTCAAACCGAGCGATTAGCCAACACTAATTTGTAGTTACAGGATTTAAGTAGCTAAATGGCTTGAGCTTTTATTATCCTTATTAAAAAGGAAATGGGATGTGTGTGGCTGCGGATTTTCATTTGCAAAGGAGATGCGATGAGCCACAGACAACCACATTTCTATTCACTGTGATAAATGCCAGAGCCGCAGCTCATCGGGCAGAGGCATTTACAGTAAGAGGCTGCGTTGCGGCTAATCACAGCTAAGCTCTCGCTTTCTCTGTGTTCAATTAGCCCCGCTATGTTCATCTAAGTAACAGTAATGCGGAAACGGAACTTTGAACCGCTGTGCTGTTTAGGACTCCTATGGGATTCATTTGTGGTAGGATGGCACCTGATGCCAGTCTGGGCCTGCCACTGTTAGGCCAGCCATGCTGTGCTGAAGTGAGAGTGAGGGCACAAAAAGCAAAAGTTCATCAAGTACTCTGTGACAGCCATGCCTAAGAAATGCACTATAATATAAAACACTGTCTATATGTTATATAGTGCCTTTCATATCTATCTACAAGTATAATTCTGAAGCAAAGCAAAGCAGGAAGCCATAACATCGACAGATGATTCAAGGGAAGGGCAGATGCCACTCATGCTTTACAACCTGAAAATCTCGGGCACTTCTAGATCACCACTTCAACTCTGAAATGTTCAGGAGATTCTAAAAAAGCAAATGTCAGGTTTACTGGGCAGGTGAGTCCTGCCTGCTCACTCAGTGGAGTTCCAGAATTGTTTGTAGGACATGAACCTTCTGTTAGCGTTTTTAGTCGTGTGCCGTCACTTTGCCAGGTAACCCTGCTCTCCTGATGGCTGGGCCCCTCCAGGCCAGTGGGGTTCTCAACCTTCCTTAGTGTCTCCACTTCTGTCTCAGCTCACTGTGTCTTGAAATGAACTGAGAGATTTGAAAAGGGAAGGCGCATCGTGATATTAACGGCCATTAAGAATCTGGGACCATTGTCACCACTGGTGCCCCATCCACGGTTAGCTCCTGCCTGCCTCCTACACTAATCTGGGATTGGCCCTGGGATAGGCTTCAGCCCCATTACAATCCTACATTGGAATAAACACTTTTGGGAATTCTCGAATATGCCGTTAAATCCTGATTTTCACCTTTTTTAATGAGAGCATCCCACGTGTAAGGGGCTTTATACAGTAAGTGGGGAGCACTCACCATGGAAGTCGCTGTATACAATAATAGCACCTGATCGTTTATTGAACAATCACGGCCTCTCATATTCAATTCTGAAGTTGAAAAGTGCTCAGTATGAAGGCGCTATACAATATGAATTATGGTCTTGAAGTGGAAAGTGCTACGAACAGTTTTCTGATTCACATTTTATTGTAAGTTCCTCCACTGTGGATTCTGTGTGCTGTGGCGTTTCAGGCGCCCTTGAAATAGACTTTCTTGTGACATCTGAAGTGGGCCTTCCAATTCTACGTCTTTTTTTTCGGTGGCATGGGTATATTAGCGAAAAGCAGGACAATTATAATGTGTTACATGGTATTACGTACGGAATAAGCACTACAGTGAGATGAATTCATGTTATTTACAATACGTCAGAAAGCGCACAAATAGCACCAGTCAGTTAGAAAAGTGAAACACTGAAATCGTACTGTGAGTTGGGAAGCGAGCAAATAGCACCACAAATACGGAAAGCCAGTGAGAAAGAGTAGCACTGAAACCGAACTGGGAATACTGCTCTGTCTGTAAGGGGTGTCTGTGTTGAACCGTGCTGCCATCTAACGGACGTTGGCGATGGTAACTACAGAGAGAAGTGAGATACAAAATGGTGGGGGAAGGATGCTGTCTTTTTAAGGCGAGTCTTTGTTCAAACGTGCCATATAACGGACGTTGGCGAATGAAATACAGCACTATCAGTGCGTGTGGGAGTGTGACCAGCGGAAACACAGGTGTGTTAACGTCTGTTGCAACGTGCAGCCATCTTGTTGATGATAAGTTCGGGGACGCGTGCCGAACGTTGTGTCGGTGAAAAGGTGCCCTGTGCTTCACCACAAACAGTTTTCCAAACCAAACATACCCCATGACCTCCTCCTGGTCACAAAGGAGCCCCATGCCCAGTTTGGTGGCGATCGGACGCCCGGTGCAGATTTGTATGGCGGACAAACAAACATACATACATACATACATACATACATACATACATACATCGACTCTGCTTTATATATTAGATGTGTGCTTACCTTGAAAGCTGCTATATTGGTCATGGACTGAACATGCATAACGTATGAACAGGTGAATTATAGAGTCCCAGTTTATAAAGGGAGAAATAGCTTATTGAAAGGCATAATATACAATTAATTGTGCTCAGCATACCTAATAAAGACCAATAAGTTACTGAATCAAAAAGATTTGGTGTGTCAGTCTGGCAGATTGTGCCATTCACATCCATCTACCTGCAGTATGTATAACTCAGTGATGCCCACTTCTTCTTTTTGTAATTCTTGTGTTTGTTTTGGGGTTGCCAAATTTCTGCTTGGGACAACTAAAGTGTCATCTGTCTATTTATCTAATATAGTGCCTCTTTAATATAGAGCCTTTCATATGTACAGTATATATTACACTAATCAGGTGCTTTTCATAGCGCCTTTCACAGCTGTTTGTGTGATGCAGTGCTTTTCATTGCCATCTATCATACTGAGCCTTTCATATTCATGTATCTATCTAGTTATTATACTGTGCCTTTTATATCTAATATAGTGCCTTTCACATCTATCCATCATGTAGAGCCTTTCATATGTACATATCTATCTAATACATTGCCTTTCACATTCATTCATTATATAATGCCTTTCATTTGTATACTTCTAATACAGTGCCCTTCATATCCATTGTTTCATTTCTTTCTTACCTAATAGAGTGTGTTTCAAATCTATCTATTATATAGTGCCTTTCATATCTATTTATTTTATACTGCCTTTTACATCTGTCCATTACATAATGCCTTTCATATCCCTCTACTGTATCTAATAACTTGCCTTTCACAATCATTCTTCATACAGTATATATCTATCCAATATAGTGCCATATAGTCCCTTCTATCTGTATCATATAGTGCCTCTCATGTCTGGAGGCCTATGCAGTGACCAGTTGGCTTGCCAAGTGGTGGCCGCTGGATGAGCCCGTTTCATTTGTCTTGAGCCACTGTCACTCCTCACTGTGACCCTCTGTATGGCGGATCGTACCTCATAAATGCATCCCTAGCCTGCCCTGAGGGGCACGTCCTGCTGGTATTAAGCAGGCTGCTGAAAGACACAGAGACGTTCAAGTCAAGTGCTGAGCCGCCCGAGGTGCCGGGACGGAGCTCCACCAAGCACAGCTTCAAGTTTCTACAAATGGATGTGCTGGCATTGTCATGTCTGTCGTTGTAATTTCTTTCTTTCTATTTCAAAGACAGGCTTAAGTAAATTGGAGCGTGAGAGAGCAATCTGCCGTGCGCCCGTCCGGAATTAATAAGACTGAGGAGGAACAAGTGAAGCGTTTAATGAAGAGACAAGCTTTTTGACAAAGTTCCTAAAAGAGGCAGGCTGGCTGTCAATCAGAGCAGCGCCCTGAGCTGTCTGTTCAGACGCTTATCACAAATGTGACGGGTGAAACAAATCAGAGGGCACAAGATGGGATGTGCAGGGTGCAGCCAGAACACTGCAAATGGGCTTCTTACAAGGAAATGTCCCAAAAACTGGTGTCACTAGGATGTCATCTCAGGTGGACATTTGGAAAAGTACGGAAGGCAAATTAAGGGGGAAATTGCCTAAAAATGCATTTTTTCAGCTTTCTCATTGGCTGGGTAATAGACACCCACTACACCTCGTCCCTTGCCCGCTGTAGCCATACATCAGTCCAAACATCAAAATACAGGAATCAGGCTGTGGCACCACCTTACAGAAAGAGGAGCTCCACTAGAGGGCACACTCACCACACTGCCCTCTAGGGGGTGTAGCTGGGCTCCAAACAGAAGCTACAAGGTGGCCCTGCTGCGTTCTAAGAAGCACCCTGTTGAGTTTTATTTGAATAATCCTTAAAACTGAATTATTCTCAAAGACACCATGGGGGCGGTTGGGCACAGATGGAGAATAACCCCAGCAGCACTGTAGGCGAGGCAGAAGCTGACCCTGAACAGGGCTCATTAATGTGCCCACATTCACACAGGGCACAGTAACCTCTTTCAGAATTTGTAAGGAAAACCCACATAGACATAAGCAGAACATGCAAACTCCACACCAGCAGTGACTAGAGCAGCATTTGACCCCAGGATGTCGGACCACCGCACCACCCTCGAGCAAAACAGAAATTGTGCCCAATGGTGGTAGGCCATTTTGCATACTATTGAGTATGCAGATTTTTAGATTTGCATGTTTAATGGCCTCTAATGCTGTGGTTCTCAAACTCGGTCCTGTGACCCCCTGTGACCGCAGGTTTTTGTTCCAACCAAATTCCTAATCAGTGACAACACCTGATAGCACTGATCTCATTTAATTAGCTGGGATTATTTACCTTTTATTCTACATTCAGAAAAGCACAGCAGCATGACTTTTACATTTATAAGAAACTTAGAAATATTTCTGTTTTTGCTACGGATTTAAATGCTTAACTCTCTTTTTATTATATTTCACCCTTTTCTCTGTGCTTTTTGCTCCCTTCATTGAATTTTAATAATGACAATTAAAAACAAGCAGAGCAGAAACCCAAGCAAACAACACTCAGTCGTCAAAGGCTGCGACTAGTTTAGCGTCAGCCCCACAAAGTACTAAATAACGGATTAATTAAACAATTAGAACACCGAGAAAAGTAGAATAACAATCAAGATGAAAACACTGTTAAAAAAGAAAAAACACATAGAACTGCTTAGTACATTTAAATACTTTTTTTTTTTTTTTTTTACCAAACTTAGTTTTCTAATTTGTATATTATTCCCAAAACAGGGAATCTGGGAAACAACAGTTCACTTAATTAGCCCAGGAGTCCAATTAAAAACAGGAACAGAAACCTGCAGCCATGGGGGTCCCCCAGGACCGAGTTTGAGAAGCCCAGCTCTAGAGGGCAGCACAACGAGCTAAACTTCAAAAGATGACCTGCCAGAGAGGGTCCGGCCGTTATAACCATGAGATGCAGCGGGACACCCGGAAGTCCTCCCTGACACGTCTATCAGCGGTCCCAGCAGACGTATGAATCTGTGGGGGGCAAATCACTGATCTGAATGAAGCCCCACGTATTGCAGAGTAGGCTGGACAGAGGGGCAGTGATGGTTGGTGGATCCAAAGGAGGACTGGCAGTTTCTGCGACAGTGTCAAGGTCAATAATCTATGGTGCCACACACTGCCGTGCATCTTGGACTGCTTGCCACCACCTTCCATGTCTGGAACAGGGAGAGAATTTCAAATTTTGTATAAATCGACTCTCGTTCATTGATTCCTACTGTGAACTTACCACACAATCTGACTTGCATCACTTGCAGCGACATTGAGGACTGGCACCAATGTTATTCAGTTAACCATTATAAGTTACAGTGGGTATGTGAACCCTGTGATAGACTGGCACCAGTCTGAAGGACCCTGAACCGGGTAAACAAATTACAAAATGAGTAGACTGATGGACAGCTTGAGGGTCATCTTGAGCTTCTTTTTTGGGACTGAAAAGGATTCATACCTGGTGAACAGTTGCTATTATGTTATGTGGCGCCATCACCTCTAATGTTAAGGGGGTGTTTAAGTATGGGACTTCAAGGAAATCCTGTCATTCTGTGTTAGATGCAGTGAAAATAAGGCCAGCAGACATGTCGTGTTTCACCAGGAGGCTAAATGGCAGGTGAGCCAGCAGTTACCATTGTGGTCTGACCCTCTTCTCTGGCAGCAAGTGAGGCAGCATTAGAGACTTCAACCCCTCCTGACCACCAGAGGCCACACAGTCCGAGTAGAGGCCTAATGGAATAGTGCAGGTCCATGGAAACTAGACAAAGACTCAGGGGTACAAAAACACACGGAGCCACTCGGTGGAGCCCTGGCCTGTTGACCCGACTTATTTATAGTAAGGCCATTGAACCACAACAGGACTTAAAGGCCACTGCAGGCCAGTGGGTCATTAAAAGTGGAACTGGGAAGAGATGAAGAGGAAGGCAAGAGGACGAAACGGAGACAAGAGACAGACAGGGGCCATAGGGAGTGTCATAGCTTGCTCTACTCTGTTTTAGACAAGGGTTCAAGGCAGGGTGAGGCAGCACCAGGGAAGGGCTGTTAGTCTGTTAATTCTTTATAGTCTCCCTTTGTTCATATAAAAGTCTTACTTTTGATCAATTATGGGGCTACAATGGGACCCCCTATCATTTATAGTGTGTGTACAGTTCTTTTAACACTTCAAGACTTCATACAAGAGGAGGTGTTTGACATCTGTACGATCTGGAGAAAAATGCTTATATAGTGCCTTTCATGTGAGATCTGGCCACATTGCATACATCAGATGACAGTGACTTGTCTTTCTTACATCATCTGTTTCAACTGTTACACAGTTGTGCACGAAGGGTGCTATATTGCCAGCAGAGCGGGTCATCCATCTGATGCCCAGCACGTTTGGACCTCGGCCAGTACTTGGATGGGAAACCATCTATGAAAAGCTTAGGTGGCAGCTGGAAGAGGTGTAGGTGAGTCCAGCAGGGGGCGCTTATCCAGTGGTGTGTGCGTGGATCCCAAGGCAGTGACAGGGACACTGTGCTGTTAAAAATGGGACCGTCCTTCATGCGAGATAAGACTAAGGACTTAACTCTCTGCGATCATCAAAGATCTCTTTTGAAAAGACTAGGACATTAAACAATGTTCTGGTTCAAGTGCCCCACTGCATAGCCATTCTGGCCACCTTCCCATCTCCTATTGATTAACTATTTCTCTCTCTCTCTCTCTCTCTCTCTCTCTCTCTCTCTCTCTCTCTCTCTCTCTCTCTCTCTCTCTCTCTCTCTCTTTCTTCCTTCACTGGTGCAAAATGGCTGCCATCACATCATCCAGGTGGACGCTACGCATCGGTGGTGGTTGAATCGCCAGCCCGCTGTGTATGAAAAGCAGTTTGAGTGTCTAGAAAAGTGCTTTATAAATGTAATTAATGAATTATTCAAATTAAAATGCACTTTTTTAGTGAATCTACAGATTCAATTTCCTATCACTGATGCCTGAGATCTGAATGAGTATGAAAGGTGCTCTATAAAAGGAGCATTAATATATATTTTAAGTTCCCCAAATCATTTCCAGCTGTGGTGAACGTGCCCCTCAGCTCCTGACAATGTAGGGTCTGCAGATCCCCCCCATGCACTCCCAACATTGTGGGGTCTGCACATTTGTCCTGTGCACTACTTACGGTGTGAGGTCTTCATGTTCTCCCTGCGTGTTTCTGACGCAGTTGGGGTCTCGCATGCGGGAGGTTTGTCTCTCACATCCCAAAGGTGCCCCTGCAGTGCTGATTAAAGACCTGAGGCCCACCCTGAGCTGGATAAGAAAACAGGTGGACTGACGGATGGCAGCACTGAAAGAAACTCATGGGAATTTTATTGGAAACGTTTGTATTTCGCTACTAATCTGTTCTTGCCAAATGTAACAACGATGTAAGTCTGTCTGGGTTCATTTTATCATTCATTACAAAAAGTTTCCGCTCCTTCTCCTCTCCTTTCTTTCTTCCTTTAAATCTGTACTCGATTCTGATTGGAGCTTCGCCTCTACCGGCACTCGATATAGCAAACTTATTGATATGCAAAGCACAGTCAGTTCTGCAGATTTTTGCTGCCATTAAAATTCATGTCATGAACAAGAGCAAGAGGAAGGGAGAAACCAAGTGAAGGAGAGTGGGAGGGAGGAGAGATGGCCTCGCTGGCTGGTGGGAGCTGAGACACAGGGGGGCGATGGCGGCCATGTGAGAAATGAGCACTGAAACGGTGTGTCAAGGGGTTGGGGGGGGGAGGTGTACAAGGAGCACGCAAGCGAGGGAAATCATAAAGCCCAGATTGTCATGGCCAGCGTGTCGCTGGCGGCTTCTTGGCGCAGACTCCGAGCGGCTCCGATTGCGGAGAGAGCACAGTGTGCGTGCTGGGGGTGGTGAAGACGGCAGGAAAGCCCATCCCCGTGGAAACAGAGGGTCTGAGCCAGCGTTTGATACACAAGCAGAAAAAAAACAGGGAAAAAAAAAAAAAAAGGAAAGCTTCTCTTCAGTGGTGGGGGGTGCAGGCCTTAGGGGGCTTTGCCATAGTCTGGAGAGTCTGGTGTGCATACTGAGACGGGGGAGGGGGTGCTGTCTCCCAGTTATCTTATGAAAAAGGCAAACGTGTTTACATTGACTTACAATGATCCCACCGCACACACACGCACACACACACACACCCCACCACTGAGTAAGGATGATCAGATTATCACACTGCGCCCATTTATTGCTCTTCACTCTTGGCAATCTCTCATGCCAGCCCATCCTCCACCGCACTTGTATATCTCCATTTGTAACATTCGATCATTTCGCCCGTCTCTCTGACTCCGCACTAATTAGCAAACATTAGAACTTCCTTCATTTATTCACTCAAACACTTTCTGGACCCCCTTTTCTATTAAAGCGCTGCTGGGAGCTGGCCAGTGCAAGTCTAGTCTCGATTTGTGCTATTTGTACTCTTATCATCATTATTAATATTTCTGATAGACACAATCAGAAAATGGATTTATTATTAACAAATGGGCATTGTGACCATCAGGCAAGGCATTAGATGTGTTTGCTGTGAGGAAAGGCATCTGTCATTTAAATGTTATCCATCCATCCATTTATTTGTCCTTCTCGTATTATTATTAATGTTGTTGTTGCCCATCTACCTGTCCATTTTAAAAACCCAGTTCAGTTGACAGTTGTGGGGTGCTACCATGACTATTATTGTTATTATCCATCCATTGATCCATCATCCAAACTCACTAATCCAGAGCTGGTTCACAGGGCTCCCATCAAGGAATTGGCACAACGCAGGAATGATTTCTGGACGGGGTGCTGGCCATCGTAGGGAGAACATACACGTTCGAAATCAAGGGCCAATTTAGCAACGCCAGCCCATCTAATCTGGATGTCTTTGGACTGTGAGAGCACATCACAGCACCCATTGGAAACCCACGTGAACAGGGGGAGAACACGCAAACTCCATGCAGGGACCACTCATGATGTGAACATCAGTCTCCTTACTGCCAGACAGCAGCACTACCATTGTGCCCACCTGCTTCCCTATTATATTGGTTGTTTTTTTTATTGGGAACCTGCCAGGTTCCTTAGGTCTTATTGTTTGAAAGTCAGGACTTTACAGTACCAATGAGGACAATCGTATGTAATTAGGTGGGACTCACTTGACCTGCCAAGACTTTTATGAAGACCTAGTCAAGCAGTTCCAAGTGCTCGGACTACAACCAGTCTCACAAAAGCACAAAATCTCAGTCATGAGGTGTTTGTATTTATTGAGCTTTTCTGTTTCTTTAACTGGCAATGTAGACGAGTAGACATTGCCTCATGCTTCTGTCATGGAGAATGATGACTGGTCAGTTGAGTCCAGTAGTCTGATCAGTCTTCACAGTCATATCATATATATCCATCCATTTCCTAACCCGCTGAATCCGAATACAGGGTCACGGGGGTCTGCTGGAGCCAATCCCAGCCAACACAGGGCGCTAGGCAGGAACCAATCCTGGGCAGGGTGCCAACCCACCGCAGGTCATATCATATATAATGACATCTATTTCAGGGTGGTGACCACACTAATGACCAGGCACTGGGAGGCCAAGTTCATGGAACATTGACCACTGCAGTTGTGTTTTATCATCATCATCATCATCATTAATGTTCTTGACACCCTAGAGGTCACGTGGGCAACTGGTAGCAGTATAAATGTCACTGGTTACTGGTTAAATGAAGTAAGGGTTCAAGTCAAGATGTCCCTAAAAACATGGCAAGCCACCATAACCCCTTTATTTGTACAAAACAAAACTCCAGTTGACTCTTTGGGTCTCAAGTCTGTTTCTTTCAGTAAGGAGTTGGAGTGTACAAGCCCCCCAGTAATACATTCGATCTCAATATTAACCCTTCTTAATTCCAGATGGTCTTTTACATTTAAAATGCATTTGTTTTGATTGGACTTATAATTCTTATCAATCATTTATTTATGTGTTCCCAGGTAACTCTTTCCATTTTAAAGCCCACTTAAAACTTTTTTTTTCTTCCCTTTTAAACTTACACCTCCATCTGCTGTATTTTATGTTGACTAAGGAGAACATGTTCTCATTTGTTATTACCTGCTCCACTCCTACTCATGAGCTCCTCCATTAATTCATTCTGGTTTATTTTTAGACCCCACCCATTGACCTCTTACTGCATTTTATTTGTATTTATGAGAGGGTATAAGCATGGTCTCATTGTTAGACCCCCACTTACTTGTATGCCTCCAATAAAGGCTTCGGAACTCCCTCATTAGGAATCCCCATGAACTCTTTCCTCCTTTCCCACTGGTGTATTTTATTTACATCAATGAGCCCCTCCATCATAATTTCCTTATCCTTTAACCCTCCATTGATATTATTTAATGACTTATACCCCACTGTTAATTAATGTTTCCATTTTTAAAGCTCTATTCACTAATTTCCCATTTATTTTTAAACTGTGTGGTTATCTGACATTCGACATGTCTGGCTCATGAATTTTGAAGCCCCCGAACACCCCACCGCTTAACACACATGTTTGGCTGAATCTTTCACATGTCTCTCAGATTGGGGGCACCAGTCTGTCAAGGGGCAGTGGTGTTAGTCCATTATGTTGTTGGGGCAGGGCAGGTGTGTGAGTTCCTCATAGAGATGGAGACCATTAAATTACATAGCAACAGGGGTGGACCAGTCGAAAGGTGCAAGTGAAGGTATCAGTCCATTACACAGCAGGGTCACAGATGGTGCATTTGTGTTAAACGCTCACAGAGTGGGGGGCACTAGTCTATCAAGGAGTGAAGTGGGTAAGCTCATCACTGACTGGAGGCATGGAGTTAGGCAATGCCCTAGCAGTTATGTAGTAAGTGTTTTAAGATGAGGTGCCACCTGTAGTCACAACATTGGCTCATCACAGTGCCAGTCCATTATAGTGGATGAGTGTTGGCTTATCATATAGTAGTGGGGTAATCCAACATAGAGATGACTATCAGAAGGATACACTAGTCCATCACTGAGTGGGGATTTTAGTTCATCATGGAGGACGTGGCTGCTAGGCCTTCGCAGAGTAACAGTGTTAGCCTATCACAGAATGGGGGCGCTAGCATGTTAGTCCATCAAATTACAAGGCAGCAGTGCAGTGATAGCCCATCATGGGGTGACAGTGGAGGTGTTAGTCCTTCACATAGCAATAATCACTAGTGAGTCATATGGCTATTTGGAGACTAGTTTATCTTGGAGGTGAGGCTGCTAGCCCTTGGGGGTCTTCTATCAAGGAGGAAGTACAAGACTTCATCATGGAGCAGGGGTTTTAATCCTTTCCAGAGCACAGCTCTGGATCCATCTCAGAGTGAGGTATTAACTGATCCAGGAGTAAGTTTGCCATGCCATGGTCAGCTGGAGTTTTAGGGTATCCTGGAGCATGGCATGGAGCAGGAGCAATCACAGGGCAGGTAATACCATGAAGTGGCACAGTTGGCACATCACACAGAGCAGGGTGTTGGTTCCTCAGCAGGTTAGTCCACTGCAACACACTGTGGACTTACAGGAAAAAAAACCCACAAAAACGTCTCAGCACTAGAGATTAAAGGACTGATAAGAAAGAACTAGGAGGACAAACTGAAGGAGCTGAACCTTCTGAGTTTAAGCAAGCACAGATTAGGAGGGGGCACCATTTGTAAAATAAATTCTTCAACAAGAACACAGTTGGAAGTTTGTTAAGGCAGATTACATACAAATATTAAAGTTTTTCTTCACACAGAGAACCTCAGACACATGGAACGAATTACAAAGTAGTGTGGTGGAGAATAGGATCTTAGGAAGCTTGAAATCTGGACTTGATGTTATTTTGGACAATCTGGGTAAGTTTTATTGGGCTGAATGGCCTGTTCTTGTCACAATTGTTCTAATTAGGGTTTTACAATAAGATGGCAGCCTATCCTATAATCACAGCATTAGCTCATCACAGGGCTGGGGAGTGGTAATCTATCATTGAGCAGGAGTGCCATGGAGTCCATCAAAGAGTGCAGACATTACTTCACTACAAGGGAGGCTCACTAGTCCATCACGGAGTGAAAGTTTTAGTTTAATATGGAGGTAAGGTTGATAGCCCATCAATGCAGAGGCAGCATCAGCCGATCACACAGCGAGATGCTAATCCATCCTGGATTGGGATGGCAGCCGATCATGTCGTGACTGCATCAGCCTATCACTGAGTGGAGTTCTAATCCATTATGAAGCACAGATTGTACTCTATCATGTAGTATTCGTGTCAGTACATTACAGAGAACTCATCAACCATGCATGCACCCTGATGTCTACCATGGGAAAAGGATGTCTTAGTCCATCACAGTATAGGAGTGAGATTGTCTCATTAAAAGCGTAGCAGGGGCATAATCCCATAACGGAGCCAAACCTTTAACTGATGGTGCTACACATTGTGAAGCAGCAGTTTTAGCCTTTCATGGAAGTAGGTTCTAGTCCATCATTGTGTAAAGGTTTAAATCCGTCATTCAACATCTGCATTAGTCCATCACAGTGCAAGAGCATTAGTCTACCATGAACTGGGGATGCTAGTCTTTCATGAAAGTCATAAAGATAATCTGACAGCTCATGACCTACAGGGCTAGTCATCATGCAAGAGGAGCACCATCCCATCATGGTGCAAGGCCATTAGTTCATCTTCTATTGGGTTGTTAGACCATTAAGGAACATGAGTAGTACCCAATCATGGAGAAGAACGTTAGAATCAATCTCATTCAGCCATACTCTCCAAAATAACATCAAGTTCCTACAGTGTACCACACTAATCTGTAATTTACCGCATGTGCCTATAGTTCTATATTTAAAGGAAGGAACCAAAAACAGATTGAGTAAATTTCTAAGTAGTGTGGTATAGAGATGGACTTTAGGGACCTTCAAGTCCTGATTCTATAATATTTTGTAGTTGGGCTTTCTGTGACAGTTGATTTTTATTTTTTTTATAGCATAACCCCCCTGTCCCCCCCACCGAATCAGGAGTGTTATGTCAGACTACCCCCAGTCCACCGTGGACTCTCCTGGTTCTCCAGATCTTGGGCTCCTTCTGGCTCAGCGCTCTTTCCCCCCCCAGCCCAGACTAAGAGTTACTGATGCGAAAAACGTTATTTGTCTCCAAGGAGCATCTGACAGCTGCAGCTGATCCGGCGCTTGCAGCCCAGCAGACACCCAAGGAGTCACTTTTTTTTTTTTTTTACTCTACCGGACTCTGAAGCCTTCCCTTTGCGAGTGCTGCCTGCAATTTGCTTCTTGGCTGCGTTTAATGTACACATGGCCGCCGGGTGTTGTGGATGAAGCTCGTCTGTGATGAGTTCAATCCCCCCACTGGTCCATCATGGAGCAGACACGTCAAGCAAATGAGAGCTGTGATGTGGCGAGTGGGGTGAGGAAGACATGCCTGAGGGAGATTGGCTGGTGCAGGTAATTCAAAATAGACGTTCCCGAGGGAAGATTTTACACTAGTGTGAAGGACTCAAGCCACCTCGCCATCTTATCACCTCAGACTTGTTTCATAAAAGGCTTGGGGCTCAATTTGCTTGTCTTTTCAAAGTCCGACAGTGGTTTTCAGTTGATATATTTTTGATATACGGCAACACTAAGAGCCTCAAATTAACTGAATCTGCAAGCCTCTGGGGTGAAAACCAGAGTACCACATGAGCACGAGGAGAGCATGCAAAACTCAAAATAGATTGTGATAAGGAGACTCTTCAGAGATGATTTCTGAATACTCCCATGACTCGTTCGGCCATTTCAAGGGGAATAGCGGTGATTTGTGGCGAATAGCGTCCTTAAGGTTTTGAGGTCAGTGTGTGTATCCCTTTGATTTGAGAAGAAATCGCACAGAGTGAGATCAGGCGAAGGTGAAGACCACCTGACATCACCAAACAGGGAGAGCAGCTTCCCTGGAAACATCTCCTGCAAAACATGCAATGGATCTTGGCGCCGTATGAGCTGTTGCTCCATCTTGTTGTAACCAGGCATCCATCACATCCATTTCTTCCAGTTGGGGCAGCAAAAAGTTCTCTAGCATTTCAATGTAACGTTTTGAAGTGACAGTGACTGTTGCTCACCCACTCCTCGGAAAAGTAAGGGCCTTCAATGCCAAATTCTGCAACAGCACACCAAACTGTAACACGTGTGCTCACTGTGCAGGGGTCTCTGATGAAGTTCACAAGGGTTGGTTTCAGTGCAATAGCGAAAGTTTTGCTTATTTGCACAACCATTCAAATGGAAATGTGCCAAGTCGCTGCACATGATGATGGCATCTCAATGAACTGTTTGCAGAATGTCCGCGCACAACTCTCCACGCCTCACCCAGTCTCTCCCAGTGAGTTCCTGCATGGATGAAAATTAAGTTTCTCGTGCAAAGCCCTCCTCAAAGACGTGTTTGAAATGCCTAAGGCAGAAGCATGTTGGAGCATTGAACATCTAGGAGACTGCAAAATGGATGCCCTTACATGTTGGATGTTTTCAGGTGTTCGTACAGCCTGGAGATTTTCTGTTCAATGTTCTACCCATCTGTCTAAATTTAGCCACCTACTGAAAGACCCTTTCACTTCTGTCACGTGCTCAGGGTGAACCTGCTCTCATCTGTAAAAAGCACAGGGCACCAGTGGTGCATCTGCCAATTCTGGTATTCTATGGCGAATGCCAATCGAGCTGCATGCTGCTGGGCAGTGAGCTCAGGGCCCATTAGAGGACATGGGGCCCTTGGGTCACCCTCATGAAGTCTTTCTGGTTATTTGGTCAGAGACATTCACACCAGTGGCCTGCTGGAGGTCATTTTGTAGGGCTCTGGCAGTGCTCATCCTGTTCCTCCTTGCCCAAAGGAGCAGATACTGGTCCTGCTGATGGGTTATGGACCTTCTATGGCCCTCCAGCTCTCCTAGAGTAACTGCTTGTCTCCTAGAATCTCCTCCATGCCCTTGAGACTGTGCAGGGAGACACAGCAAACCTTCTGGCAATGACACGCATTGATGTGCCATCCTGGAGAAGTTGGACTACCTGTGCAACCTCTGTAGGGTCCAGGTATCGCCTCATGCTACCAGTAGTGACACTGACTGTAGCCAAATGCAAAACTAGTGAAGAAACAGTCAGAAAAGATGAGGAGGGAAAAATGTCAGTGGCCTCCACCTGTTAAACCCTTCATTCCTGTTTTGGGGGTCATCTCATTGTTGCCCCTCTAGTGCATCTGTTGTTAATTTCATTAACACCACAGCAGCTGAAACTGATTAACAACCCCCTCTGCTACTTAACTGACCAGATTAATATCCCATAAGTTTCATTGACTTTATGCTATACTCTCATTAAAAAGTGTTCCTTTAATTTAAATTAACTTTATCCCTCATCAGGTAACACTCAATATTTCAGATGAAAACAAGATTTTGGAAATTTTTGCAAATGTCTTAAAAATTTAAAAACAGAAATTTCGCACTGACACAAGTATTCAAGTGTCACAACAAAGGGACTGAAGTCTGGCTCAGATGCATCTCGTTCTATTGATCAAACAATGTGTAGAAGCATCTCAACGGAGCAGCTCACCTGTGGTCAATTCAAATGATTGGAAATGGTTAGGAGAGGCACATACTTGTCTATAGGAGGTCCAACAGTTGTACAAAAGCCAAGCCATGAGGTCAAAGGAATTGCCTGCACAGCGTAGAGACAAGGTTATGTCAAATAACAGATCTGGGGAAAGCTACAAAAGATATCTGCCGGATTAAAGGTTTCCAAGAGCACAATGGTCTCCATAATTCATAAGTGGAATAATTTTAGAACAAGCATGACTCTTTCAAGAGCTAGCCTCCTAGCAAAACTGAGCAAGGACCTTGGGTAAGTGTGATGACCAAGAACCCAATGGTAACTCTGGTTGAGCTCCATAGAACCTTGTGCGAATAAAGGAGAAACTTCCAGAAGGATAACACTTCAACAACACTCCACTGATCCTGGCTTTATGGCCGAGTGGCCAGGCAACACATGAAAGCCCACTTGGTGTTTGCAAAGAAGGAACCTAAAGGATTCTCAGACAATGAGAAACAAGCTTCTCTGGTCTGATGGACCCGAGAATGAACTCTTTGCCCTTAAAGCGTCATGTCTGGGGGAAAGCAGGTCCTGCGCATCATCTGTGCAATTCCATTGTAATGGTGAAGCATGGTGGTGGCAGCATCAGGAACTGGGAGAAAAGGCAGGGTTAAGGGAAAGTTGAATGAGGTTTTTAAAGTTGGATTGTATAGGTGCAGGCAGCAACGAATCACTTCACAGAACTGTTCCTCAAATTAGCTCATGTTTTCTTATTTAGCACATGCACAGGACATCACAACAGCTGACAAAATTTATGTCACACACAGCCTAATGGACCCTTGCAGAAACGCAGACACACCAAGTATAAACAGCCTTTAGTGCCCCAGCCAAAGCCCAGAATTGAACCCAATCCAACATCTCTGGAGACCTGAAACTGACTGCTTGAGAAGATCTGTAGAGAAGAAGACAGAAGACTGTAGACAGAAAATCTCCAAATCCAAGCATGCAAAGCTTGTGGCGTCAGACACAAAAAGACGTTAGGAAGCAACTGCTGCTAAAGGAGCTTCGCCAAAGTACTGAATACTTGTGTCACTGGGATAGTTTAGTTTTTTATTTTTAATAAATTTGTAAAACAAATTCTAATATCCTGTTTTCAGCTTGTTATTCTGGACTATTAAATATTGCCTGATTAGGAGGAATATTTAGCATAAGCCTACAAACATAAGAAAATGTGTAAAAAAAAGTGAAGGGGTTTGAATACTTTCTGAATCCACTGCGCAAGTAACTGTGTGAACGCGTTTGGGGGCATGGGCGTCTATCAGTGTGCTTATAGCCCTGTGTTAGCATGCAGGTGGATGTACCCGTAGGTGCGCATTTATGTACATGTAAGTATTAGTGGTGGCACTTTTAGCATGAACACTGCAGTGGGCCATGACAGACGTTCCTTATATGTGTGCAGACATCCCCAATATAAACTTTAACATGCCTAACTAATCTTGGTTGCTATTTGACTGCCAACATATTTAAGTTTACAAACTTTTCATGTCAGAAAAATAAATCATAACAATGGGGTGCTGGTGCCAGGTCTGTCTCGACTGGCATCAGATCACTATGATACTCTCTGGCATTGTCATCACCTGACAAAACACAGCCATAAAGATTTAATTGTACATAAAGTAAGAGCCTCACGATCATCCACTGCTCAGGAAAATCTGAAATGGCAGCACCTCAACTTTAGAATCAAATGGTGACTCGACGATAACATGGAGAGAGCATGCCGACGACGCACACCACATAACTTGAAGCAGCGCCGATTGCTATAAGGGCAGGTGTGTGCTGGTCAGTGTAAGGCCAGCAAACAATTCAAAAAAATAATTACTACATACATACATACATACTTGTTTTACTGCACCAGGACTCTCATCAGACTGCTGGCTTCTTTAACGTGAAGTGGATGGAGCAAATATGGAGTTCCTTGGTGATTTTTTTTATTTCAAAGATGCAGAATGCAAGGTAATAGTTCGACTCAACCTCACTGATTCCTTTCTTTCTGAGACACATTGCTCATTGCAGATGAGGGCAAAGCTCCATATAACCCTGAAATGGACAAGTAGGTTGGGAAATGGATGGGGCAGCTCGATGAGTGCAGTGATTTGCTCCTGGAGACTCGGGTCAAATCACTGCCCAGTAATAGTCTGTGCAAAGTTTGTACTTTCTCTCCGTGTTTGTGTAAGCTTTTCTCCTGCGACTCTGATATTCCTCAAAGACTTACTGGTGCCCTAGCCAGGGATGGGGGTCCTGCCCTGCAGCTCATACTGCTAGAATAGGAATCAGCTCCTTCCAGTAACACAACTGATGTTAAAAATGGGTGGATAACAGAACTCTGCTTAGGCCTATGGGGCTGTATGGGGTCTGTAAACAACATATGAAGGAGGTTCTCTAATGCTCAACTGAAAAATGGGCCATCGGTCTTCTTAGTGCAATGTTAGCAGTGATGACCCTGCACATACTCCAGTTCAGAGGGTGTGGGTCACAGCCCCAGAGTGGACAGCTGTCCCAGGGTGCTTATTTACTGACTGGCCCATGCTGGGAAGACGAGTCCTCCTTGGAAGGAAAGGAATCTGCACACAGGCGGTTTGATATTCCTCTGAAGTCCAGTTCTAGACCCCCCATGATTACTGCCCTTCCCGTCTCTTTTTTTGTTGATTTCCTTTCCTCCTGCCCCACTGTTCTACTGTTTTTATACAATTCAGCTTAACGCAGAACAAGGTCAAGAATTTTATGCCAGCAAAAGTTGCATTCATCCATCCATCCATCCATCCGTCCCTCAATCCATCCATGATTGAAGGTCAGTCATACCCTCTGCACCTCAGAATTAGAAATCCATCCAAGGCTAAGCATGCTTGGACCTGTCCATTACCTGTATGGGAGATAAACTACAAATAGCCTGGGATGCTGCTGAAAAAGGTGGCAGTAGGCGCCTTCACTGAGGTCTGTGTGTGAAACCCAATGCCCCAGTGCAGTGATAAGGACATTCGGATGAGATATAAAGCCAAGGTCCTGATTCCTGGCTAACTTCCCACCATTGCTTGGTTATTCTGTCTCAACAACCATCCCCTGCTCCTTATTGGCTAACCTTCTCTCTTCATCACCTTATAGCTAATGTGGGGTGAGCGTACTGGCATAAGAATGGCTGCCGTCACATCATCCAGGTGGATGCTACACATTGATGGTGGATGAAGTGGATCTCCACTGTCATTGTAAAATACTTTGAGTAGATTAGGAAAGCACTGTATTGATATAATTATTATTAATTACACATCCTGTCATTCATCAATCCGCCCATCAAGCCATCTCTTAATCTATCCATTTAGCTCTCACTTCAATCACTCCTCCACCCATCCATTCTTTCATCTATTTTTCAATCTGTCCAGCCATTCCTCTGTCAGTCCATCTAGCCCTCATTCTTTCCATTCATCCCTCCATCTCCCTTTCTGTTTATTCACTCGTCCCTACATCTGTCCATGTTTCCATGTCTCTTTCCACTCCTCAATCCAGCGATCCATGTGTCACTCTGTTCCACCCATCTATTTTCCATACCTGATTTTTTTTTTTTTTCCAGTATCGAGTTATGGGCAGCAGAAAGCATAAATCAGAACCCCACCCAGAAGCAGGCACCAGTCCTCGGTAAACACACTATCGCATGGGGCAAATTTAGAGCGCCCAGAAAAGGTTAGAGTTAGGTGTGTGAAGGGAAACCCACCCAAACACAAATAGACTGACTCCACACAGATGGCGCTGCACACCGTCACTACTGAAAAGGCTTCATAATGAAATTAAAAAAGGGAGACATCTCTTCTTTCCTGATTCTCCAACCCCCCCTGCTTGTGTGCCCCCCGCCTCGGCACTCCATGACCTATCTGGTTGCACACCCACCCCACCCCCACGCTCTAAACTTCCAAAGGCAGCTTGATTAGATTAACAGGTGCAGTTTAGTTTTGGCTGGGGCGTGGGCCTCTCCCGCACACACACACACACACGCACACACTCTCACTCACTCACTCACTCACTCTCTCTCTCTCTCTCTCTCACTTCAATGCCCTCCTCTACTTACCAGCAGAAAGGCCATTAACTGACGTGCAGACCAGTTTGGAAATCCCTTCATCCCTCTCTGTCGGAGCGAAAAAAGCAGTCAGTGTTACGCCTGGAGAAGGAGAGAGCAAGAAAAAGAGAGACTGAGAGACTCACTGGTGAGTGCCGAACGACATTTATGCAGACACCACGGCCATGATTGGTGCGCAGATTTATTTATACATTTTAATATTTCTGGCTTTGCTATAAACTTCTGCATTTTAATGGACTTGTGGGTGGTGGTGGTGGGAGTTGGAATTGGGGGAGGCTTCACATGATCCCATTTGCTGCTTCTCTATGTACACTTAAGCCCAGCCCCTCTGCAACTCCACCCGCTACCCTCTTAAAGTCCGATATCTGAAAGCTTTACCATAAAATAAGTTGTAGGTATAACTTGATTTATTTTGTTATTGTCTCTTTATGCAGTGGTCCTGGATTCCTACCTTGGGGGCCCAGCTTCCAGCTCAACTTTTACTCATTTGGATTCCTGCAACGTGAAAAAGACGCCCTTCCCCAGGAGAATGAACCCAACTGGTGTAACACCAGCAGCAGTGGGAAGAACGGCCAGCGGTACCAGACCGCTGCACCCAGAAGCTTAATCTCAAGGCACCAACGCGCCCCCTCACATTTCTGCATTCTGCTTTTACTTGGGACGTGGAAATACAAAGAGGGCAACCTAAAACTGCCAGGACAGTTCAGTGAAATAGGAGAAGCGAAGTCCAGCCCGAGGAGCAGGCCACAAGGGGATAAGGTGTGAGCAGAGCTGTCAAGGAGTGATATGAGACCAGGAGAAGTGGAGATCTTAAGGGAGACAAAGAAGGAGAAGACAAGGACTTCATCCGGGGCAGCAGCAGCACAGGGCACTGGAGGGCCCGCCAAACAATTACTGATTTATTTATCAGTTAGTTCTTAAGTCTTTTTTTAATTGACACCCTATACACAGTTTTGGATCAAACTTTCCATCAGCTTTCACTCTAACTGTTACCTGCTTCAAATGTTTATTTTAATCGTTAATTACTAACTGGACCTAATTAAAGGGTTCATCCTGAGGGGTAACGTGCACACTTACCTCTCCTCACTCGGACACTAAAGAACAGCTTGCTTTTTTAGTTTCACATGACATCCATTCACGTTTTGCTATTTTCGTGTAAATTGGTCGAGTCATTTATTTTGATGAATGGGCAGAGTTAGCTTACGCTCATAAAAATTTATTCTAGCTAAACCTCTGCATTATTTTGGCTCGTCACTCACTTTTTAAATCATATTTTCACTACTAAACCACCATTTTCTGTATAAAGTTTTCAGTCATTTATTTTCATCAAGAAGCAGTTTCGCTTCTGCCCAAAAACGTACTTTTATTTTAGATAAGCCTCAACATTATTTTGGCTTGTCGCGCGCTTTGACGTAACTTAACTTTCATTATTGTCACCTTGATGCGTTCATATTTCTCATTTTCTTTTGTAAAATTTAAGTTAATTCTTACCGAAGGGTGGGGTTTACTTTTTGCCAACTAAACTTTTCCAGTGTTTATTATAGCTAAGTCTCAACATTATTGACTTGTAGATCAATGTTACATAATACAATTTTTCAACATTTTTGTTAATTTATTTATCTTCTGTACATACAGCTTTATTTTTATTATTCATTACAACTAAGCCTCAGTATTATTTTGGCTTATCTCTGAATTTTACATAACTTTTTTGTTTTATAATTGTTACCGTTGTTACGCACATTTTTTTGTGTGTAAACTTCTGGGTCAATAACTTTTAGTAAGGGGTGAGGTTTAGCTAATGCCCATAAAACGTTGTTTTTAAACTTTACTATAGCTTAAGTTTCCACATTATTTTAACTTACTGCTCACCTTTACATTTAACTTTGAGTTTTGTTAATATTGATCCATTAACATTTGACTTTATTTCAGTAAAATTTTAAATAATTTATTTCTACCAAGGGACAAAATTTAGCCTATGCCCAAGAAGCTTTATTTCTGAAGGTAATTCTAGCTACGCCTCTGCGTTATTTTGGCCTGGCCCTCTCTCGTTGCTGTCCTCTCTGATTTACTCCACAACTCCTGGTCTGTTCTTCGCCAAGCGAGGCTCTCTCCATCTCTAAACTTCAACTTTTATTTAGTGCGCTAAACCTGCCCACCTCCACCTGGCCTCGGCACACCAGCTCAAGTGAGATTTAGGCAGGAGCAGCTGCTTACCCCATTCTCCAAGAACTTGCACAGAACACCGGCCCGTTGGCGAACATAGCAGAAGTTGCAATGTGGTCAAACTTCTTCATGCAAGAGGAAGAGTCAGGTGGAGGTCGTGGAGCAGCAGGAGGGGTCCGAGGGGGTTTCAGGACAGCAGCCAAACGGGCTACCGGCAAATCAGGCCTTACGGACAGCCAAGAAGGCAAGATCAAGCTGGCGTTCTTTGTGGCCATTGTGGGAGTTACTCTCACCGTTTTGGCAGTGGGGACAGAATTTTGGGTGGAGCTGAGCCCACCCAAGAACATGTATGATAATGAGACGTGTACATCCATCCACTATGGTCTGTGGAAGAAGTGCCTCAAGAAACTGTGGGTGTCCGACATCGACCAGGAGAGAGACAGCTGTGGGCCAGCAGACCTGGCAGGAGGTAGGACCAAGGAGTTAGATGTCCATAAGTGCAAAACCAGGAAATGGACCAGAAATAGAAACCACA
Organism: Polypterus senegalus; assembly: GCF_016835505.1. Taxonomy (NCBI): domain Eukaryota; kingdom Metazoa; phylum Chordata; class Cladistia; order Polypteriformes; family Polypteridae; genus Polypterus; species Polypterus senegalus. The sequence continues at coordinate 11,229,720 of NC_053171.1, forward strand.
TGAAAAGCTAAGGGGGTTTGAAAAGGGTTTGAGATGACATCAAGTTGAAAAAACTGCTGACTACAAGGGTACTCCATGATGTGGAAATGGGTTGTGTTGAGGTCACACAGGGTGAGGTACAAAGGATCAAGGCAAGACAGAAATAGCATAAATAGAAAGATATGTGGTGATGGAAAGGGGGTAGAGAGAAAGAGAGAGATGGGGAGGACTAGGATTCACTGTGCATGTCCAATATGAACAGTGTCTGGGACCATGAATCACTAAAGAACATCAGTGTAGTGAACTGAAGTATGCTTGGCATGTATGAAATAAGCGCTGGAGAGAAGTGTCCTCCTTTAGGAATGTCCATGGACCACTAAAGAACATTGGAGTAAAGGAGTCTGGTCCTTTGAGCAGGTCTGATATAGTCACTGTAGAGGAGTGTAGTCTTCCAAGCATGTTTGAGATGAAATTTTGGGTGGGATTGTGGCCATCAAAGAATGTCAGTCCAGAACATTAATAGTTGGTTGCGAAGCTGTGAGCATATCTTACACACACACACTGTAGAAGGCTGGAAAGGATTGTGGTCCCCTGGGCATGTCCATGGCAAACATTTTAGTGATTGTTGCTTATTAGGCGGAACCATAATGCTGCATGTGATTTTGCTTCACTGTGTTTATTAAATGTCTCGCCCAGTGTTCTATTGTCAACTAAACTGAGATAAACACCAGAATGAACTGGATGCTGCCCACCTGGCACATCTGAGATGAACATTGGGTGGAACTGTGGTCTTGTGGGGATGTCCAAGATAAGAGATCAGTAGGAATGTGGTCCAATAGGCATCTCAAAGACTAATGTGGACTGTGTCTATTGAACAAACTTCTGGCAAATAGTAGAGGTTGGCACTCACACCAGTAGATTCAGGGGTAGTTTCTATCCATGTGTGTACACTTGTATACACATGACAATAACCTTGACTTGAGCATATCAGATGAGAACATTCTAGAAGGATGTGGTCAACTGGACATGTGTGCCATGAGCATTATGTACGACTGTTGCTTACTGGGCGTGTCAGACATGACTTTTGTTTATGTTTTCAGTTATGTAGAAGAATGATGAGGACTATAAAAAAGACCAAGAGTCTGGCTACACATAAGATTTCTGATGTTGATTCCTGGAGAACAGGAACTCTGGTCCAACTTGGATCATTTGCAGGAAAACAATGGACAGGGCAGTGGCCAAGAACTGAGTAGAGGCCCAGCAGGGAACATATCATCTCTGTCAACTGGTAAAGTAAGGAGGGTGAGTTGATTTTCAGTCATGTGCCAGTGGAGATCACCTGACAGAGGAAAACAACAAGGCCAAAAAAAGATGACAAGCAATGAGCTTCAGACCTAATGGTTGCTGTACCCCTTAAAATATGCAGCCTTCATAATTAACTGAGCAAAAGCATATGTACTGGTGTGGTGCAACACTGGGAGGTCATTCCATGTGCCCCCTTGCAGCCACTTAAGCTCTGTTACATTAGCTGATATATTGCCGGAAGAAGAATCTCAAGTGGTTTCTGTCAAGATGAAACAGCAGGTGACCATGGTTGGGTTCTCTGTTGCTTGAAAGGCATATGACTGACAGCTGAACAAACAGCACAGCATTCTGGTAAAAGATAAAACTCTCTATGCTGATATGAGGGTAAAAAATTAGAAATATATGAAACTGGCATTAAGGTGTCAAAACTTGAAAGCACAAAGGCCTTGGAGAAATGAGCAGTGGTAAGGTGAGGCTGGCAACCAGTGGCTGACCCCATGTTAAAGTTGATTCTGACCATGGAGTACTTTCATGGTGTAGCTACACAGTGGTATTGAGAAAAATATTATCTAAATAAGTAAATAAATATGCAAATGAATAAATGTATTGTCAAATGTGACAATAAATAATGCTACATGGACATAAATTGTTACATTTGTTTGTTGTTGCTAACTTCATTACGTATTTAATTATTTCTTCATTCATTTATTTCAGTGACACTACAACAACACAAAATATGGCTGGAAATAAAAACTGTCATTTTCACTCATCAAAGCTGAGGCGTCTGGCTCTAGCAAGTACTACGTTATGACTGGCATCAGTGAAGCGCATGCTCAGAGTTTTGACCGCACGCCTCTATGGTGGACACAGTGCAAGAGAATGTCGCCCAGATTTACTGTATGAAGCAGCTACTTTAATTCAATAAGCCCTGAATTCATCAGACTGTAAAAGAGTCTGCATCTGCTGTAAGTGTGGCACCTGATGGGTGAACATTTACCATTCAGAACATGATACTCACTAGCGCCCACCTTCTCAACTTTAACGAGTGAAAATGGCAGCTTTCATTTTCTGTGTGGGGTCACTGAAATAAATATATTAGAAATAATTAATTAAATACATAAAAAAATAAACAACAAAAATACTTCTAATCATTTACGCTTGCATATTATTTTGTCACTTATTTGTTTAATGCCACATTTGCATATTTATATATTTAATGTTGTCCAGAATATTCCTCCATACAGTGTGGGATTTGGGAAAGATTTAAAAAGAAAGTTGACAGCGTTGGAGTGGAATGAGGTTAGAATCTGCTGGAACTGAGCAAAATCGATTCCCAGTCAGAGATCCAAGAGACAAAGACAGTGAACAGAAGGGCCTACCATTAATGGCATCAATTTGGAGTAAGAAACAGACAAGAATGGGGCAAAGGGGTAAAAGCTGTCTGAGCATGTTTGGAATCAGAAAGAGGTCATTAGAACTGAGATCAGAGGAGCTGAACCAAGATGGGACAACTTGAATGACTGTAACCAGGCCAAAGGCAAAGTCAGGAGGAACAGACAAGAGTAGGTGGCAAAGTTGACAACCCAAAGAGCTGGCCAGCAGTGTATGGTACAGTGGCAGATCAAGTATGGATGGTCACCAAAACCAGGTAGAACTTTGTTCAGGGTAGAGGCCCGGTGGGCAGATCAGTGTTATCCATGGTAACGACAAATTTTGGAGGAAATGCGTGGCAAGGGCATTATGGTGGAAAGAACTTGGCCATTACAGGTAACCAGCAATCCACAGCATAGATACACAGATATGGGTAGTCAAAGATGAAGACTACCGAAACAGGGCAGAATTCTGTTTAGGACAGAAATCAGTTGATCAAATGGAGAGTTGAGTGGGGTATGTGGTAAATTTGGGGATGATTGATGGGGAGACTAAAGGATATCAAGGCACAGAGGTTGTCAAGAGCATGTGGTGTAGATATACAGTCAGTCAATCAGATATGGATGGTCATCAAAGCGGGACGTTGTTCAGATCAACACAGACGTCAGGAGAACAGACCTGGAGTTCAATTGGGTTCACAGAAAAGATGGACAAAAATTGAGAAGGAAGCAGATACCAGAGCCTACCAGGAAGGCTTCATCTTCTTGTGAGTGTGGGCTGGATAGGAAGTGAATAGGAAGATACACCAAAGAGACACTGGACTGTAATGGGCTTAAGATGCAAGTCAGAGAGGGCATACTTGGTTGTCAAAGTGGGTATCGTGGCATAGCTGTGGACAGACAGGTCAGACATGATGAAGAAAGAAAAAGGAGAGTGGATGAAACTGAAGGGTGAACTGGCCAATAGCAGGACCAGGGTGAAAGGACAATGGAGATATTCAAAGACTGGATGGACCTGTGCACAGAAATTGTCAAGGGAGAAGTCAGAAGTTTTAAGCTTCAAGCAAAAGAAGATTAAGAGGAGACATGGATGAAACATTTAAAATAGGGAAACGTTTAATGAAGGGAATTAGTCCAGTGGATCGAGTCGGTGACTTTAAAACAAGTTCACAAGAACACGGGGACACAGTTGGAAACTTTACACAAACATTAGCAAGCTTTATTTCACAAAGAGAACAATGGAAAAAGTGTTTAAGTAGTGTGGTAGACATTAGGACTTTCAAGAATAGTGAAGTTTTTGAGAAGTATTAAGTTGATATTACTGTCAAGCTTTGTTGGACTGAATGGCCTGTTCTCACCTAGACTGGGTTTAGCATTGGAATACTATAGTGTAGTCATAGTGGAGTTGCCCATCAGTGGTGGGGTGGTTAGACAGACAATGCCGGAGGTGCAAATGAAGAGTTTCAGGGAGAATATTGACTTTGTAAAAGCAGGTGTGAATCAGACTGAAACAATCATTTTGGGCTTGTGAAGTTAATAGGAGACGGCTGGAAGTGACCCTGCGCCAACTACTTATAATAGATAGGTCAGTGTAATTAAAAAGACAGACAGCGTGTACCACACTGACTCTCGTTGCGGACCACCTTGGGTGCATATCGACACTGGCTGTGTCCCAAGGTCTTCGAATGGGTGGCTGTATTCTTTACCAGTCTCCCACATTGGAAGTTGTGGGCGTTTATTTTTGTTCTGCTATTAGAGGGGAAGAAGAATAGATTAAGGATGTAAAAATCAAAGGGGCTAAGGAGGGACGTATAATATGCTGCTCTAAAGTGCTGCATCGTCTTGAGGAACCCCTGCCTCGGGTCGAGGCCACACCCAGCACTGGCTAACCAAAGGCTTTCTCAACAGCATCTACAACTTCAAAGCCGAGTGGAATGTGTCTCTCTTAACAGTTTAATCACTAAAAATAAACGTCGCCGGCTACACTCAGCTCAGCCGAAATATTTACGGCCCACAAGACTCTAGGAGGGGGAGCTTGATGGCTTTTGATAGTGGTGGGCCGTTTACAACTTAACAGAGCACAACAATGATTGACTCTATGAAACTGGAGGTCAGTAGCCCAGGCATCTGACAAGACAGTGGGTCGAAGCAGTAATGGACATCAGTGCAGAGTAGTGGCCACAGGAGAGTGCATGGTGTGGCAGGAGGCAGCCATCGGGGGTTGTTTTCTCAGTTCAACATTCCTGCTGTCAGCAAGAGCAAGAGGGACAGGTGTAACGTCAAGGAGATGACATCTGTCTATGGGTGGAAATGAGACAGATTGGCAGACTTTACTGTCTCCAACCAGCTCCTAGAGGGATCAATAGGAATTTATCTGATTGTCTTTAACTGGTTTCTGCACATGTGGTTACAGATTACTCGGGAAATTATTATTATTATTCCATTTATGCAAGCTTTACAGGGTCGCTAATGTCATGTGGACAGAGTACAGTGAAATTCTAACTTGCATGTGTGCTAATGAAAGCGACTTAGACGTTTAGGATATATTATAACTCTGTGGAGATGTTTTCGATGCATAGTTTGTTGACCTGTTGAGGTTTACACAAGGAGGAAGATGAAAGACTTGTACTGACCACCAAGGCCTTCGCCTGTGCAGAAGTACTCAGTGTGGGAACAGATAAGAGATAACAGCAGAAAACTGACTTATCTATCCAGTGCCTTTAGTTTTTATTTCTCTATCTGCACATCGTCTACAGTTGTGTTCAACATTATTGGCACCATTGGTTCATTCGAGTCACGCGAGTACTAACATTCGATTATAGGCGCGTCTTGTTTTACAAAAATGGGAATGCAGTTTCTCTGTTCAAACTGAGGTGAATTGTTTATAAGGGTGCCAATCATCATGTCCAGGTCAAATGCTGTTTTGTTTTCTCAAAAATTAATTTATTTAAGATGCACAGACTTTTTTTTTGTTGTATACATTTGAGCATATTATTTAAATATTATGATGATATAAAGTTGGTGCATCTGCAATTATTTCACAAGATATTGCACATAACGTACCTAAAATGCAAGGGTGTCAAAATGTTGATGATAACTTTATATTGTGTCTTTCATCTCTATTGGTATTTTTACATAGTGCCTGTTATTTATTATATGACTATATTTTTCTAGCCATGTCTTCTATATATTGTCTTTATCACTCGATTATTTATTGCCTTTCATATCTATTTATCTACAGTATATGTCTTCTATATAGTGCCTTTCTTCTTGTATATCTGTCTATCCACTCACGAACAGAGGTGACCACAGAGAACTATAACAAACTATCTAAGGGCTGGTTAGGAACAGTTACAGGAAATGACTCTCCTCTCTCTTACGCTCACACAGCCAGCATATGTTCTCTTACCCAGAGTTCTCCATTCTGTAATGCATAGCTAGGAATAGCCACCTGTACAAGTTGAAAGACGAACAAGGTTTACTGAGCCGGCACCACTCTTTAAACGGCACTCCACTTCTTTCTTAGTGACACTAGTCCTGGTCTTCCTTCTCCTTTCAACATAGTGGCAGTTACTACAGCACTTAGGGACTAAACTGTGGCGGAGCCTTCAGCATAGTTAAAAGAAGCTTCTGGTGACACGTGAATGGAAGGAGTGGGGTCACAAAGGGTGGTCTCAGCTGCCAGATACTTCTGGCTTTTGGATCCTTCACTTAAAAGAAAACAACACGCTTTGAGGTATCTGGAGTTGCTCCTCTGCTTCTCCTGGGTTTTCCCAATGCTGCCAGCTCAGACACCAAAAGGAGAAGGAGGAGGACGAAGAGGAGTGAACCTAGATATCAAGAGGCAACTCAACAGGAGCAGCTTAAAGACAGCAACAGAAAGTTCTTGTCTTACTTATCTATCTGTTTAGCTATGGCTTTGACTAGAAGCATACTGTACATACATGTTGTAATGGTGAAGGAGTGCGAGGATTGGAATAGTGCTGGGCGATATGGAAAAATCATATATCACGATATGGATTATTTTATATCACAATAAAGATATATATCACGATATACCACCCACAATAAAGTACGTTTTCAGTTATTCTCTCAAAAGTTTGACAAAAATATCATTGCATACTTTTTTTTGCAACTTTATTTTGAAGTGACATTCAAAAGTTCATTTTTATTCTTGATTATCACTTATATAAAGGGTAGAGTATGCATTGCATAGCGACAAGACATTATCATACATTTGTCATAGCCTATTTAATGCAATATTTTCTTTAGTAATTGATAAAATTAGATTAGAAACGATAGAAGAGAAATAGGACGATAGACACTTTTCTATCGTCCCCACGATATATATCGTCATATCGCCCAGCACCAGATTGGAATAGATAAGTAGTACAACCGCTCCTGGCAGGGAGGCTCAAGGAGGATAACATCTTGGGAATTGCTGTCCCCAGCCATATATAACTAGTTTAGGGCAATGGGGAATGCAATAAAAGGGACTACACAGTCACAACACACATTACTGAGTCTAGCAGGGGATCAGTGGCTATAGTGAGGCCCCTGCAGGACTATTTGGTTACTTTTGTTGTGAACAGGCAACAAGGAGGCACAAATGATCCAAGCTGCTGTATATGGTCAGCCATGGCCAGAAGTGATTTGAGTAGAAGTACTCCGAGGACCAGACTTAAAATAGACCACCTATCAGAGTCTGGGAAACTTGTCATCAGGAGGATAAATGAACAAGGGTTCAACAGCTAGAAGTAGAAGAGCCAATGAGAGCATGCAAAAGGTGTTGGAGGTGAAAATGGAGTGTTCATCTTGTACTTAATGCTGTGTTAATAAAACAGCTTTGATTGACTGTCTTACAGTCCATCTGGGCTTCTGGTTTTGGAGACAGCTTTTGGTCTCCCCTCTTAGACTAATAAATATACATACATTCTCAAAGCCACTTAATGCAGATAAACGGGGTTCAGACACTATCACGGGAGCACTAGGCACAGAAGACTGGAGTATATTTGAAAACATGGATTAATGTGAGAGCTGGTTAGAGACAGCTAGAGAGTTCAAAGCTATTGATCTGTTTGAGAATTAGACACAAGCTCAAGAAAATAAACAAAACAGAACAATGAATTATCTAAGTGTTTGCCATAGGCAACTGTAGGAAATTAAACACTATTGATCTATTGAGGAGCTAATAAGAAACTGCTTCAGAAAATTAAAATCGATCTATCTAGAGTACCCATCAATCTATTTATGGTTACTGACAGATAGGCAGAATAAACAAGAAATTCTGATTTAACCAGGAGTGCATTAGAAACTGGTAGAGCTTTTGATTTTCTTAGAAGCAGCATGGTGGTGTAGCGTGTGGTGCTGCGACCTCAGTGACGGGGGTATGGGGCGTTTGTTATTTCCTTCCACGTTTTCCATGATATGCGTTTTAGGTGAAATGGCAACTCCAAACTGGTGCAGTTGAGAGTGCTCCATGATGCCAATATCAGAATAACACATGAGGGATAAATTATAAATAAAATGTCACATTTTCACATGTGTGTTACACTGCATTCTCATGGATCCAGCATCCTGAGTTCAAATCCCATTCCTGGATGTTGCCCATATGATTTTTCTCGACATCTCCATCCGCCATTTCTTCCCACATCCCCAAAAACATGCAGTTTGGGTAACAGAGAGTGTGAGCCCTATGTCAGATTGGGGCTCTCTCCACTGTGGTTTTCTGCCGTGTGTCCGCCAAATCCCCACAACCCTGAACTGGGTCAGGCTAATAAGAAAGTTATATTGTTGACCATTTTTTATTGTTAATGGCTAATGACAGCCTCAGGAAAGAAAACAATATAGGACCTGGTTAGAGGTAACTACAGGGAATTAGAATCATATCTACTGTATACTATAGTGTTCATCACATGTCAAAAATGTAGAATAGCTGGTTAGAGCCAAATAAAGACAATTAAAACCTAGCAAAAAAGTATTGAGCCATCTGTAGAGAAAACTACAGATAGTAAGAATCACATTTATAATATAGCGCCCCTCACATCTAGTGAATTTAAAAGAAGAGGTGCTTAGAGCCAAATAAAGACAATTAAAACCTAGTGATCTGTGTACATACTGACTAGGGACAATCCAGGAAAGTAAAATACATTTAAATTGTTAGCTTATTAGAGACAGGTACAGAAAATAATATATACAGTATATAATCGCTTTTACACATTTATAACTATCTAGCCAGAGAAAACGACAAATACAAATTTATCTAAGAGGTTGTTAGAGACGAATAAAGAAATTTAACAGTCATTGATCAATCATAGACAACAATATAATTTTTTTTAAGTTTCATTTTTTATGTACTAGCTTCAGGTCATCAAATTTAATTAAACACAGTTGGGTTATCTAGGGCCCAGATAGAAGAAGCCTTAGGAGATTCAAAACTTTAGATTTACCTAAACGTTAGAGTGACAGAGGCATAGAAAGTAAAATCTACCTATTCATCTATTATACGATGCCTGTCACTTACCTATTTATAACACAGCGTCTTTATTATTACTTAATTATTTGAACGGCTGCCTTTACACAAAAACAACATAAAACATTTGAGATACAACTGGTTACTTTTCTTATGTTTTTTTTTTCCCATATTAGAGCACAGGTAGGTGAAGTGACCTGCTCATGGTCTCAAAGTGTCAGTAGAAGGACTTAAACCCACAACCTCTGGGTTTGAAGTCCAAAGCCTTAGCCACTATGCCTTTATTCTACCTATGTTTAGTGACAATCCACAGGAAATGAAAAACTACCGATGTAACTAAGAACAGGCTAGAGACAAGACAAGCATGGGGCATTGATACTACTAAACAGTGGATGGGCCGCTTAGAGGCAGCTTGAAAACTGAAACAACACAACCCTCTGTCTGTCTGTCTGTCTGTCCACAAACTAGACATGGCAACAGGAAGGTGTTTGCTATCTGCTGTACCACCATTGATTTAGATGGTAGGGACCAGAAGATGAAATGCAGTCGATAAAAACGGGCAAGGGCCGAAACCAGAAAGTCAGAACACACTATCATCAAGGCCAAACAAAAGCCATAAATCAAAGTCAGAAGATGAAGCTAAAGTTCTTGTAATAGGAAACACTAACCAAAAATAAGTGTAGATGCAATTTTGAAAGAATTACCCATTATCTCAAACCCCAGGAAGGGAACGCTGCTGACCTTTAAACTGTCGTACCAGTGAGTCACAGGTTATGACCTCTGAAACCAGCCCCCCGGGCAACAGGTCACTATATCACAGCAACAAATCTACAAAATGGCAGCATCTATGAAAAACAAGAAGGTGTTTGGAAAAAAAAAAACCCTACTTTAAAAAGATTTTTAACTAAAAAAAAAAATACAAAAACACTAAACTTAGAATTGAATTGTATGTATTTCAAAATCCAGATCAGTAAGGAAAAGAATCCAGAAAAACATAAAAGTCAAACTCATGTTAAAGCATCTGTCTATCAAAGAACCTGGACATCAACTGGAGTTATCTGTCTATGCATCTACTAGAAGGTACTATATAGTGCCTTTCCTAGCTATCTGCCCCATCTATCTTATATAGGGCCTTTAAAATTCATATATATTTATATATTTAATAGAGTGCATTTCACATTTATCTGCATGAATCTCTCTCTCTGCATACAGTAGATAGATAGATGTGAAAGACGCTATATAACAGACAGATAGATATGAAAGGCACTATATAATAGATAGATAGATAGATAGATAGATAGATAGATAGATAGATAGATAGATAGATAGATAGATGTGAAAGGTACTATATAATAGATAGATAGATAGATAGATATGAAAGGCACTATATAATAGATAGATAGACAGATAGATATGAAAGGCACTATATAATAGATAGATAGATAGATAGATAGATAAATTCTGGTGCCATATACAGTATATATATGTGTATTACAATATCTTCACTCTCCATGCTAGTGTTTATTGTTTTCATATTTATTGTTTAGTTTTGATTAGGTTGGGTTAAATTCCACAAATTTCTTTACACATAATTGAATAACATAAGCTGCAAAAAAAAACAGACATTTGCTTCCTAAGCATTTGTGTCTGTCTGTCCCGTGCCTACAGCGTATCTGCTTATGAGCACCAGACTCCCCTGAAGAGCTGAGAATGTGAAGACACTTACTGTAGGTGCCTTTGTTGTTTTTTCTTTACAGCAGCTTCTGGTATTTATGGAAACGTGGAAAATGAGTCATGCCAGTAAGATCCCAGGTTGTAACATAATCATCTCTGCACTGTGCACATTGCCATATGTGTAATTCAGACTTGCGTGTTTATAACGTACAGGAAAATGCGTGTCATCTGGCTGAGTGGAATGGAAAAGCATTTCATAAACACACTGGCATACTGGAAAGCACAGATCTTAAATCCAAAAGAAATGGACATGCGTCATTAAAGAAGTCCTACAGACGAATGTGATGTAGATGTCTAGCTATCTGCTGCATAGTGCCTGTCACATTCATCTATCCGTTATTCAGTTTAATTCACTTCTGTTCATGTTTGTACAGTTCCCTTCACTAAGTGCTGTAACAAGTTTACAGGTAAATGCATTTACAAACTTTAAACACACAGCTAAACAAAGCTCTTCCAAAACAATTATAAATGGAGCCCAGCGCTATCTGTCCATTTGTCAATCTATGGTCGGTGAGAGGAAACTGAAAACTCCAGTCTGCAGCATCCCTGAAGAAAATAAACCTCTGGGGGTCTATGGTCAGTTAGAATAGACCAAGTCTGATATGGTCTCTCTCCTGGAGAACTTGGCCTACTGGCCACCCACCTTCTGGTTGTCTATCTTACAGCAAGTTCTGTGCTGGGGTCTTTAATAGATGAAAGAATCTTCCCATCCTTGGATTTCAACATCCCAGGATCTCAGAAGTCTTTCCACAGGCAGTAAAACAGTGAATTTCACATGTGTGGATCTGTCTGATCATTCAGGAAGTGTATGCCTGTTAGGTCACAAGTCTTTCTTTTGAAAGTGCAGTATAAATGTGAAGGATGCTTTATCAGATTTAGAGTAGGATAGGTAAGTGCAGAAGTTAAAAAGAAAAATATGCACAATACCCCTATGGATGATAACCCCCTATATGTCCATATATCTTCTGGCTGTCCTGATCTCTCTGTCCATCCATTTTCGCACCTCTGTTTTATTGAGCATTGAAGATGAAGGCTGTTCTTTATAATCAAGGAGCTCTTGATGACTCTCACTGACCACTTTCAGAACCTTATTTGAGGGCAGCTGATTCTCCCGGTCTTGACTGATGTCAAACTAAAGCCAACATATTTAAGATGTTAAGAAGTCTATTGGTTTACCCGTTACAGGACACTGCCTACAGCAGACCATATGGGTTTAGAGCACGCAGACACCATGTGGACTACATTAGATAAAGTAAATAAATAAAAAATAATAGCGTAGCTGGACTTAGGTTAAAGGGTATTACTAATGTAACATAAAAGATGCTACATAAAATTAAGTTTAAATGGTGGAACAAATGATAAGTAAAAAATAACTGTCCTCTGTGGCTCCGCCCACGTAGTAGAAAAACAGGACAAACTTTAAAAATCAATAAAAAATGTAATTCTGGCCAAGCAGAAGACAGATATGCGCCTATGCTAAACGGTAGTACTGTATCTGATCGTGTTCGGCTCTGACGGGACAGCGTCCAACTCGTGGGGAGAAGAGCACGAGGCCGTGACATCTCTGGCAATCAGCAGCCACCCTCTAAAACACACGTAGCCCTGATCTCTCTCTCAAAAACTTCAAGCGTTGCTCCTTAAGAATTTGTAGATGATAATGTCTGCTGAACAAACAGGTATCACTAGCTAAGTGGAGGCAAGGTACGCTCCAACACATGGCAAAATGTAAAGCGTCTCAAACGGAGGCTAGTGCGTGCGTGAGTGAGTAGAGCCCCACACCCCTTGGACCGCAGCATCTCTCTTGGATTCACGCAAAAAAAAATCGGTACCGCAAGCAAACTATGATAGCATGCTGAGAGAAGTCACAAAATCAACCAGAATGTTCAAGCAAATTATAGAAAAAAAAAAACCAATATAAACCCGCTCAATACGTCTCTGTGAAAAGCAGACCAACAGATGTTGGATGTTTTATATATATATACACTATATATATATATACACGATATATATATATATAATTAGACAGCATGCTGACTGAAAAAGAAGACAGAAGAATTTAGGGCTTTACCACTCCAACTTCTTGCATATTTACACAACTGGACAGAACCTTCATTACTGCTACTTATATATAGTAATCATTTACTATTGAAAGGTAATATGTGCCGAAGAGGACACCATCTGATGACGTCCTGAGGCCTCATTATTTTAAAACTTTGCATTGATTTGACTGTGAAAATACACACATACTGAAAAAATATCTGGTGTTTGCACATTTCTACACAATTTACCTTTACAAATCACATTCATCTTGTAAAACTGTGCACATGAAGACGCCTTGAAACCCACCCTGAAACGGCCATATACAGACTATGCCAATGAACCTCGTACTTATGCAATCAGAATGCTGCCGAACTCCAATGGCAGCCTCCCACCTGGCGCATGCTGCCACCATCAACTGCAAGTGAGGAGTTCTATTGTGCACTCAGCATGGCACTGTAGCAACTGTGCCCTCGGGGTCAGGGAAAGGCATGGGGGCTAGCGTCTGAGCGGGTAGCTATTATCACCTGTCACACATAATGACATGACTGCTGTTTCAATGAACAGCACAGGACACATGAAAAACTGAGGGTTCAGCCAGTTACTTCACCAACAGGCCAGCCATCACATACAGCACTGTACATACAGCATGTTGTCTGAGCAGTGCCACTTTGCCTAAAATTAGTGGTTCTTGGGTTGACCAGGTAATTGAGAAACAGATGACTTGTGTGTTAATAGAATATAATTACCTATGGTTAACAAAAGCAGTGTTGTTCTTGCTAGGTACCCTCATTGCAATATGAGTACTGTCAGTTGCCAAGAGTACATTAGGAAAGCCGGCCACTGCTGCCAATTTCCTTTTTATGTTGGTATGTACAACCAAACCATATGGAAACTGAGTGTAGCTCCTTGTGAGTCATTTATGGCTTATAGCACAGAAGTATGATGTAGCAGAAGTGTGGCTGATATACTCCTGACCACTTGACCAGTTCCCTCTGGTGTGTGTGTCTGCTGTCCAAAAACAATTGTTGCTGGTTGGCATCCTACACAGGGTTGGTCCTCGCCTCGCACCTAGTGCTCCAGGGATAGGTGCCAGCTTCCTGAACTGAATTGGGCAGGCAGTGTGGACTACCAGTAAATACTTTGGACTTCAAGCCCTGAGGTTGTGGGTTAAAATCCTGCTACTGACACTGTGTGACCTGAGCAAGTCACTTCTCCTGCCAGTGCTTCAATTGGAAAAAACACATTAAAAAAAAATAAATGTAACCTATTGTATCATAAATGTTGTTAGTCACTTTGGATCTTTTGCATCTGCCTAATAATATTAATCAATCACACCTAAGAATATTACGTTTTAGCTACAGTTATTAAGTGATGAGACCCCCAGTGTCTAAGAAATGCAACTGTCAAGGTCATGCGTGCTTCTTCATTCCCTGTAACTGTGTCCCTGTGTGACCCGCAGCAAGTCGCTTTACCTGCCAGTGCACACGCGGGAAATATGGGATACACAAATCTGTCTCGGAATAGCCATCACTGTAGAAAGGCACTACATAAAAATAAGTATTAAGCAGCAGAGTGTTTGACCTCTCCCAGTGGTTCAGTCATAAGCATATTTCTACTTTCTTGACCATCAGAGTCACAGTGTGATTCTGAGTCATTTCACCCGCCAATCTCACATTATAGATATTGAAGGACAAGTCTGCCTTGGAATAGTGATCACTGTAGAAAGGCGCTACACTGTCTAAAAATAAATTGGGCAGTAGACAGTGTGGATCTACCTAGTGGTTAGAAAATTTGCACTTCCATCCATATCACCGAGTCCGTGTGAGACCCTCAGCAAGTCACTTTAATTCAACAGTGTAAAAATATGAAAGCCTGTGTATTGTACCCTGCAACAGAGATCCTTGGAGAAGGGCGCTATATACAAATATTAAGTTGACAGTGTGATCCCCTCCTCCAGCTATTGCTACAGTATGTCTGTAAAGAACATTTCCCACACAGACCCCAAGTGAGTCACCTGCCATCATTCAAACATGTGTGTCATACTTTTATAGTGACACAGCATGATGGTCTTTATAAAGCACAAAAAAAAAAAAACAGTTCACATAGAGACAATTAGCTCATGTTGTGATGCCGAGTTGACCGAGTCAGTCATTGTTGATGGAATTTGTAAGTTGATTTGGATAAATTCACAAGCAAACATAACAAAAAATTTAGTCTCATGGATAAGTTGAGCTGCTTCAAAACTGCAGAGCCCTGGGTTCTGTTCTCTCAAAATGCAGTTTAGACACCATATTTGACAGCAAACATTGGTTATACTGAAACAGGTTTATTTTGCCATGCTTATAAATTCATCCCATGCCATCAGAGGCATGTTAAATTTTGTACAGTGTGCAGGCCAGAAAACTGCATTCAAGTTCTGGCCTGGATGCCTCCTGTGGGGATTCTGCAAGTAGTTCATTTGTCTGTATAGTTTTCTCCAAGTATGCCCACCTATACTCCTACATGATGTTTAGGAGGACTGTCAACTTGAAAGCAGCCTGATGTGAGTGAGCATGCCCATTGATGGACTGGCATCCCCATGTAGAACTGGTTCTTGCCTTGCACTCAATTGGCTTCATCTCTCCACAACCCAAGCAGGTTATGAAAACTTATGTAGGTTACAATGACTTTTGTGACATTATTGTGCACTTTTCATATGTTAGATGACAAATAAGAAATAAAAGTAAAGATAACCTCAAGCAGCAAGTATGCGTGCGAAGAAAGAAGAAAATCAAAAGATGATGCACAGAGATTGTTTCAGCATTTTAGTAGTAAACGAACAGCCAAGGTGGAGGTGAAGTGCATCAGGATTAATAAAGAGGAATTAAAAAATATAGACAGTTAAATGGCAGATGCTCTAAGCTTGCATTTTTCTGAGGTCTTCACAAGTGAGGAAACTGATAACCTCCCAGCAGTAAAAGGGACTACTAAGGAGGTACTGAGTGATTTGAAAATTGTATAAGGGGAAGTGCTGCTCAGATTAAATAGGCTGAAATCAAACAAACCTCCAAGAACAGATATTTACCCTCAAGTTCTTAAGGAGGTTAGACAGTACAGTTAAAAACTCATGAACATTTGTGAAAGAGCAAATATTATCCATTATACACAAGGGGTGGTCAGGCTGGGCAAAATAACTATAGGTTAGTAAGACCAACGTGCATCACAGGTAAATTTATAGAAGGAATTAATAAGGAAAGTTTAAACAGCACATGGAGGGAACAGAAGCTTGACTGAACAGTCAGCATGGGTTCAAACAAGGGAGGTCATAATTTACCAACATGCCGGAATTCTATGAGCAAGCAACAAAAGGATACGATCAAAGTGGAGCATAAGACATTATTTGTAAAAAGCCTTCTGAAAATCAAGATAATGCCCCACATGGGCATCAAACTAAAAGGAAGGTCAGGGCATGGTAAAAAATTGACTAAAACACAAGAAGCAGAGGGCTGTGGTGCGAGACGCCTTACCTGAATTGGGTGATGTTAAAAGTGGTGTCCCTGGGGCGTCTGTGCTGGGGCTGCTGCGATTTTCAATAAATACGGTGTAAATGATGTGGATAGGACGGCCGATTACAAGGCTGAATGGTGCCAACGCAGGGCATGTGCCCACATCCACACCCACTGTTTCTCCTGTCAGATTAGGGCAATAGTGGCAAGGACCAACCACCAGGGGTCACTGGGGAGTAATCGATCATTTACTGCCCTCTAGCCTTCCTTAACTTGCCAATCCAGGCAGCATGGGATACAAGGCAGGAGTCAACCCAGGACTGAACTACAATCCACCTCAGGACATCTGCACTCCTTCAAATTAGAGATGCTGATTCATTTAGCCTTCACATTTTGGGCGTTTAGGCGGCACAGTGGCGCAGTGGGTAGCGCTGCCGCCTTGCAGTTAGGAGAACGGGGTTCACTTCCCGGGTCATCCCTGTGTGGAGTTTGCATGTTCTCCCCGTGTCTGTGTGAGTTTCCTCCGGGTACTCCGGTTTCCTTCCACAGTCCAAAGACATGCAGGTTAGGTGCATTAGCATTTCTAAATTGTCCCTGGTGTGTGCGGTGGGTTGGCGCCCTGCCTGGGGTTTGTTTCCTGTCTTGCGCCCTGTGTTGGCTGGGATTGGCTCCAGAACACCCCCATGACCCTGTATATAGCAGGATATAGTGGGTTGGATAATGGATGGATGATGTGGATAGGAATAAAAACAATAAGTTGGTTATGACTGCAGATGATACCAAACTTGACAGACTGGCATCTAATCTAGAATCATTACAGAGGGATTTGGACAGCATACAGATCTGAAAGTTGCAAGGACCCTCATTATAAGAAAATGGTGGACTCATCACTGTATATATCTAGATAGTGTTCAGAAGCCATTAAGAAGGCTAACAGAAGGTTAGCGTGATGCGTAGGGTGACACAGTCAAGTCGTAGAAGGTTATGCCCTGTAACACAGTAGTAAACTAGTGAGACCTCACCTGGAGTGCCACATGCAGTTTTGGTCTCTGGGGTACAAAAAAGGCACAGTGGTGCAACAAAAAGTCGCAAGAAGAGCAAATGGGCAGATTCCAGGGCTACAGAGGACGAATTATGAGGAAGGATTAAAAGAGCTGAGCGTTTCCAGTTTAGGCAAAAGAAGGAGACATGATTGGAGTGTTTAAAATTATGAATTAGTTCAGTGGATTGGCACTCTTTTTTTAAAATGAGTTCATCAAGAACACGGGGACACATTTGGAAACTTAAAGGTAAATTTTGAACAAACGTAAGGAAGTCTTTCTTCACAGAGAACTACAGGCACTTGGAATAAGTGACCAAGTAGTGTGGAGCACAGTGGGACTATAAGGACATTGAAAACTCAACTTCAAGTTATTCTGAAGAAATCTGGTGATTACAATAGGCAAGCTTTTTTGAGTTGAATGGCCTGCTCTTGTCAAAAGTTTATCTTATGATCTAATTGCATTAGTTTGACAAACCAATAGTTTTGAGGCTTCCATAGATCAGCCTGCCTCGTTAGCGTAATTTCGTTATTAATATTTCCTATGTTTAATAGTCCAGTGTGAGCGAGACTGCCTGCTGATGGACTGGCATCCTGTCCAGGGTTGGTTCCTGGCCTTGCACCAAACACAAACAAACAAAGGAACAAACTCTCTACAAATTTTAATTGGCGATAAAATGAATGGATGAAATGATACCAGCTCATCCCACTAAAGATGGGAATGGCGCTCTATGAATAAGCAGATTTGCTTTAAATGTGTCTGTGGGGTTTTTTTTTTTCTGGGTATTCTGATTTTTCTAGTAAAACAAAGAAGATGTGCCTCCAAGGGTAGTGGCCTGGTGTGAACGAGATTGCCCAGTGACGGGCTGGCATCCTGACCAGGATGGTTTTTCCTTGATGCTGTCAGGATTGGCTCCAGTGCCCTTTGACCCTACAATTAATTTATGATGGAAGGGCATCAAATCTCCCAGAGAAGAAAAAGGAAAATCGCTTTAATGATAACCCACAAGTGTCCCACTAGACATGACTTCCCCTGTTCTGTACATAAAGCGCCCATTAAGGCATCTGCTCCACCCACTTGGCTACAGGTTTACTTTTGTACGGGCTCACTGGGGCTCCTAGCACCACATTGCTCACTTCAGTGGCCCAGGGCTTCAGTTGAAGCTGAAAAAATATTAAACAAAAAAATTAAAGCAATCAGGTGTTACTGTTTGGCCTACTGAAGTGTATCTTTGGGTTTCTGGTGGTCCTGGGTGGTTCCTGGACAGTTTATTCTATCCCATGCTCCCTCCTCTTCAATCTCATCTGACACCTTTCTACATTTTTTTCCCCCAGAGGCTAACTGCTCTTATTTCAAGTTTTTCACAACTGGCGAGAATGCTGTCCTCTTCCACAAAAGCACCAAGAAAGGTAAGAACTAACAAGTCGGTCTTCTAGAGTACTGGTTGGGGTGGGAATTGGGTGGCACCTTACAAGACAAGGCTTAGAGGAAATATAAGAAGGGAGACTCTTCAGTTGGTCACCCACAGACCAGGGGAAATAAGTGTGGACCCCCTGAACCAGAGACAGAGCAGGAGAGTTCCCTTTAGGCCCGAAGGGATCAGACACTTTGGCAAGGTCTTTGAAGGGATCAGTGCCCTGTACAAAGGACAACTAGTCACATATTGATGCTTTAAAAATGGAGCCTTTTAATTAGTGTTATTTGATTCTTTTAAACGGTCACCGTTGACCACTGATATTTGGTATCAGACTCTTTATTAAATGGTGACTATATAACTGACATTTGATTTTAAATGGTCACAACTGGAAAATTATGAGTTGGAATCTCATTACATATACAAAAACAAACTTGTGTTCAACCCTTGGCTTTTTTTGAATGGTCACCTTTCACTTTTAAATGGCCAGTATTGACTACTGATGGATTCTATTAGATGGTCACTATTGACAATTGACTTCTGATAAGAGTATCTTAAATGGCGATTACTACTTATGTTCAAAGCTACTGACTATTAGCTAATTGACATTGGACTCCTTTAAATGTCCACCACTGAGATCAAACTCTTTTAAAATGACCTTCAATGACAGCTTTAAATGACATTGGACTCTTCAAAATGACCGCTATTAAATATTGGTATCTGAATCTTTTAACTAGTCACTATTTGTTGACGACACCAGACTCTTTAAAATGGTCACTGTGGCCTGGGGTCACCACTGATCTAACAACGTCCTGATAGCTCCCAGGGATGTGCGATGCTTGTATGAGGAATTGTTGTAAATCATGGAAAATTATAAAGCAGATGCCTTGAACCTTCCTTTGGACAGATGGACAAGGACAACTACAAATACAGAATTCCAGGATGACGTCCACTCAACTGTACTTGAATCTGACCATCTGGAGGATTTCAGATGGGTCTAGAGTCCTGGGTCAAGTCACTGTAGACCTGTCTCATGTTTACCTTTGATGGTGTGGCAGGCTGGATGAATTCTGGCAGCCTGTTTAGACTTGAACCTCAGGTGTAGGCGACTACAGATTTGGGGAGTGTGGAAAGTGTGAGGACAAGGATCTATGAGGTAGGTGAGAGACCCCTTCAGGATGCTCCTCATGCTCTTGCATTCTTTTTTTCCCTCTAGACCTTCACATCGCGGCTGCCATACTTGCTCTGCTGAGTATCACCTTCATGATCCTGGGTTCGATCTGCATCACCATGGCACTGAGTAAGGCAGTCGAGTTCCTCCTGAAGCCAGCATCATTCTTCTTTATCATTGCAGGTACCCTTTATCTTAGACTTAGCCAAAGTTCAGTTATTAATATTGACCACTAAGCAGGGAGCTGCCAATAGCGTAAACCTTGCAGAGCACAGTTACCCAACCAGCTTTAAGTAATCTGTTCTCAGCTGCTGTAGAATATGCCAGAATTCCCAAGGACCCCAAGTAGTGGCAGATGCAGCATTCCAGGCTCCAAAGGCAACTGTTGGGCGACTCAGACTAATCACATACAAACCGTGTCAGGTCTCAAAGTTTTCACATTCGGCCACTCCATCTGTGATGCTGCTACTTTGTAAAACACACAGCCGGACTGACTGCGACAAAGCTAATCATGAACGAGCACAACTGTCTGAGCACACGTCATTGCTCGCAGGGCGCAGCTGTTCATTTTGTCAGTGAAGCAGTGCCAGACATCACCAGTTTTCACAAGACAGTAAGGAGGAGAGCACAGTTTTCCAAAAAAAAATAAATTGTTTTCAGGGTTGTGGGGTTTAAGACAAGAATCAGCACTGGACTGTATGTTATTTCATCGCAGGACACCCTCGGGCACACACCTAGTTTTATTATGCCAACCATGCATCTTAAAAACCCACTCAGTCCAGTTAGTTTCATGCAGGTGCCTTAGGAAATCTGGTTCAAAATGAACCAGCTCTGGACAACATGACATCCAATTCTAGATAAAATTGACATTCACCGATCCATCCTTTACTGAACAAGTTTAATCTCACTCAGAATCCCATGGAGGCAGAGCACAACCTACCCAGGATGAGCTACCCATTCACCCACACATAATAAAACCCCATTTCAGAGCCTAAGCTGAGAGCATAGGATGCAAAGCAGGAGCCAACTCAGAACAGAATGCCAATCAACTACAGGGTAATATTTACACCCACTTTTCATTCTGCCATAATTAACCCCCCTTAATTCAGTTCAGGGCCCGGGTTTGGACTAGGGTCCAACACCACAGCATTGAGTGCAAGTAAGAAACAACCTTATGGACTGGGTGCCAATCCCATGCAGGGCACACATTCAGCTGGTGTGGGGGTGCTGTTGCTGAACCATTGCTGATGACTGATGAGCCAACGTCTGAGGGGAGGGGGCACAAGTCAAGGACACACTAATACCCACCTCCAAACCCCGACACACACACACACAAACATTATTCATCTGCTCAAGGCAGTTCAGAGTCATTGAGGCTGGAAATAATCCCAGTAGCACTGGGTGCAACGCAGAATGAGTTCTGGTCAGGATTTTGACTTGTTTATTGTTTTTCCTAATTCAGCCCCTCAGACAAATTGTGAATTTACAAGACAACCCTGTTTACATACATACAAAATAAATAAACATTTAAAAAATCCAATTACAAATGCAAAATAACGGCCACAATATAGGACTACAAAATTAAAGACACAAACAAAAAGCAGACAGATACACAAATTGACACATAAGAAAGGCACTACATAATAGACACACACAAAGATAAATACATAGATATGAAAGACCTTATAATAGATAGATAGGAAGGGCACTAGATGTAATAGATGTGAAAAGCACGGTATATCTATCTGTTATATAGTGCCTTTACAATGTATCTAATATAAAGCAGTAGTCTTTATTCCAAGGGTATATTTAGCTTTTAACAGAAACTCAAGAAACATAAAACGACAAAACAGATACAAGAATTACAAAAAAGAAGAAAGGAGAACACTTCTGACTTGGATAATGATGAGTGAAGTCACACATATTGCGGAGGTATAATGGTGCTCCAGTCGTGTTTCTTGACACACTTCTGCTATCCCTCAGTGCGGATGTGTGTCACAGAGAGGATGTTCAGTAATATTCATAATAGCCATCAGTTTTTTCTTCATTCTCTCCTCCAGTACTAAAACCTTGAGGAGTGAATTCCAGTTCAGTCTGTCTTTGATGTGGACCTTCAGGCAGCATTGGGAAATATTACTTTTAAAAGTAACTTAGCAACATCACTTGTTACTTACCAAAAAAAGCTAAGTATGTTATATAGTCACTTATTATAAAATGCTGTATGTTAAAAACAGTGCTTAGTATGAAAAACCTAACATTTCAGTGGCTAGCATATTAAATGTGAGGCCTACATATAGACCTTCATGAAACAGACCAGATAACACAACCAAATTTCATCACGTTCTTGTATTTTATAGATACGCTTAAACCTACACGTTCTGTGAAGTAAACAACACCCATCCATTTTTTCCATTCCATTCCCCACCTGAACCCCTGAGATTCCTGTTATGAACACTGGCCGCTGAACCACCAGATCACACTTTATTTATAGGTTTGTGTTACTGGATTACACACACCACACTCTTTTCTGATTGGCCCAACGGAGGACCAGAATACCGCCCACCAGGTTTGCTTCTTGCCTACACCCAGAGCTGCCGAGATGATTATGGACTCACTGTGACCCTAACCTGGGCGAATCAGCACATGCAGGGTTTAATGTACACTTCTCACTTCTGTTCACTTGACTGCATGCTGCACATGTGCTTAACCTCTTCCTCACCAGCTATCAGCAGACACACATGCATGTGCACAATGTTACAGTGGTGTGAAAAACTATTTGCCCCCTTCCTGATTTCTTATTCTTTTGCATGTTTGTCACACAAAATGTTTCTGATCATCAAACACATTTAACCATTAGTCAAATATAACACAAGTAAACACAAAATGCAGTTTTTAAATGATGGTTTTTATTATTTAGGGAGAAAAAAAAATCCAAACCTACATGGCCCTGTGTGAAAAAGTAATTGCCCCCTGAAACTAATAACTGGTTGGGCCACCCTTAGCAGCAAAAACTGCAATCAAGCGTTTGCGATAACTTGCAATGAGTCTTTTACAGCGCTCTGGAGGACTTTTGGCCCACTCATCTTTGCAGCATTGTTGTAATTCAGCTTTATTTGAGGGTTTTCTAGCATGAACCGCCTTTTTAAGGTCATGCCATAGCATCTCAATTGGATTCAGGTCAGGACTTTGACTAGGCCA
The DNA here is from genome assembly GCF_016835505.1 of Polypterus senegalus. Taxonomy (NCBI): domain Eukaryota; kingdom Metazoa; phylum Chordata; class Cladistia; order Polypteriformes; family Polypteridae; genus Polypterus; species Polypterus senegalus. The sequence continues at coordinate 11,252,928 of NC_053171.1, forward strand.
CTCCAAAGTCTTCATTTTGTTTTTCTTCAGCCATTCAGAGGTGGATTTGCTAGTGTGTTTTGGGTCATTGTCCTGTTGCAGCACCCAAGATCGCTTCAGCTTGAGTTGACGAACAGATGGCCGGACATTCTCCTTCAGGATTTTTTGGTAGACAGTAGAATTCATTGTTCCATCTATCACAGCAAGCCTTCCAGGTCCTGAAGCAGTAAAACAACCCCAGACCATCACACTACCACCACCATATTTTACTGTTGGTATGATGTTCATTTTCTGAAATGTTGTGTTCCTTTTACGCCAGATGTAACGGACATTTGCCTTCCAAAAGTTCAACTTTTGTCTCATCAGTCCACAAGGTATTTTCACAAAAGTCTTGGCAATCATTGAGATGTTTCTTAGCAAAATTGAGACGAGCCCTAATGTTCTTTTTGCTTAACAGTGGTTTGCATCTTGGAAATCTGCCATGCAGGCCGTTTTTGCCCAGTCTCTTTCTTATGGTGGAGTCGTGAACACTGACCTTAATTGAGGCAAGTGAGGCCTGCAGTTCTTTAGACATTGTCCTGGGGTCTTTTGTGACCTCTGGGATGGGTCGTCTGCGCTCTTGGGGTAATTTTGGTCGGCCAGCCACTCCTGGGAAGGTTCACCACTGTTCCATGATTTTGCCATTTGTGGATAATGGCTCTCACTGTGGTTCGCTGGAGTCCCAAAGCTTTAGAAATGGCTTTATAACCTTTACCAGACTGATAGATCTCAATTACTTCTGTTCTCATTTGTTCCTGAATTTCTTTGGATCTTGGCATGATGTCTAGCTTTTGAGGTGCTTTTGGTCTACTTCTCTGTGTCAGGCAGCTCCTATTTAAGTGATTTCTTGATTGAAACAGGTGTGGCAGTAATCAGGAAATTGAACTCAGGTGTGATACACCACAGTTAGGTGATTTTTGAACAAGGGGGCAATTACTTTTTCACACAGGGCCATGTAGGTTTGGATTTTTTTTCTCCCTAAATAATAAAACCATCAGTTAAAAACTGCATTTTGTGTTTACTTGTGTTATATTTGACTAATGGTTAAATGTGTTTGATGATCAGAAACATTTTGTGTGACAAACATGCAAAAGAATAAGAAATCAGGAAGGGGGCAAATAGTTTTTCACACCACTGTATATCAAGCAGCAGACAAAGGCAATACTTTATAAAAAAAAAATAACAGTATATTTTTTTTTTGTTTTGGTCTACCATGGCGGAAATAAACTTGTATAGTAACACATCTGCTTTATTTTACATATACAATGCAGGTATTTTTACTTCAATAAAATAATTACTGCATTGGGTTACTCACTACTTCAAAATGTCATCTGACTACTTAACACACAATATTTTGAATACCCCCAAGAACTTGTAGCAGTGCATCACTGCCACATTACTCCATGAATTGTGAACATGCCTATGTGCATTTAAAGCCAATAAGCGGTCTCTTGGTTTTGCCGACATTGAGTTGGAGACAATTCTCCAAATTCTCCCAACTCCTCTAATGTCTCATTAACCTTTGTCAATACATCTCAATTGTGCAGAGTCCTTTGAGTTTCCTGACCTGCTCTTATATTTATAGTCGGAGGGGTACAGAGTGAAAAGAAATGGACTTAGGATTGGTTCTTTGGTGCTCCAGTGTTGCTCACATAATCCTTGAGTCTCACAAACTGCAGACAGTCCGTTATGCAGGACTCCACAGGCTCATCCACCTGCATATCTCGGAGTTTAACAGGAATAGCTGGATGGTACTAAAGGCGGGGAGAAATCAAAATCAGAAAACGCACAGTGCTGCCAGCTTTGTCTAGCCTTGTGGAGCAGACGGATAATTACATCTTCCAATCAAATCTTTGTCTGCGGCAGCTCCAGTGGTCTTCAAGAGGAGGACTCGTAAAGTCCAAGACCAGTCTCTTAAAAGGTCTTCATGATGTGCCGCTGGTCTATATTCAGTAAGTGGAGAGATGCCTGACTTGCAATACAGGGTATCTTCTGCAGCAGTGGTCCTTTCTTGAGCCTTAAGTGACAGTCTCTAAGCAGGTAGCAGTGGACACCACAACGCTGGCTAGCACAGGCACTAAAAAGCATGAACCGTATATGTGTAATATGTCTCAGATTCTCCAACAGGCCCTGTTCCCCACTCAGCTTCTGGTCTGGGATTGGAAACCAGATTTAAACGTTAGTGTGTGTGACACAGCCTGTCTAATCATAAAGTCACCTTGTGTCACTGTGCTCAATCTTTAGTTTTCTTTCACGTTTTGTGCTTCCTCAGTTCCAATACGCTATTTTTAACTTGGTGGTCTATTAGTCTTTGCTAGTATTGACCCAATCCTACTCCAACATCAATCTGTGTCCAGCAGCAGTAAAGACCTGATGGTACACAGTGGCACACAGTAAGGAGTCCTGCACTGGTTTAGACAGAGGCAAACACAATCAGGTGACCCTAGCCGTGCACTTTTTCGACTTATTAGCTCCATTAAAGGTTTACATGCCTAACAGCAGATGTGGTGTAATCAATGAACACTGCATTTTAATTGTGGACCTGCAGACAATGTCAGGGAGCCTGTTGTGGGTGCTCCTGTGAAAATCAGCAATTGGTTAAAAGCCAAAACACCGCTGGCACCATAAGCAATGATTCCCTACATTTGATACTCCATGGGTTGTCACGGACATTGCAGGTCTCATAGAAAGAAGTCCTCATAAGTCAGTACGGTTAAACACAACAGATGGGCGTGTCACAAAGGTCATGTCACCATATACTCCATGGCTTTCAGGCCACTTTTTGTGTGCCACCTAGTAGTTTGGGCACAAGAGCCCAAGTGGCATGCGTGGGCCATTACTAAAGGCAAAACATCTCGTGACTAGAAGAGATGCTAAATTAGTCTAATTATTTCCCTGAATCCTTTCATTAAATGATACGTTTTGGTTTTGTTTGGTTATTTGCTGATCTATTTAATTGTATTTGCATTTGTACTTGCCTGAACATTCTAACAACCTGCCTTGAGTTTTTGGCTCAGGCACCGAATAATCATCCTGTGCATCATACCAGTGTCCTCCCAAAGCCAAAGATATGCATGTTAGGTTGACTGGTGGCTCTGAATCTGCCATGGATGAGCAAGTATATAATGTATAAATGCCCTAAGCTGGACAGGATGCCCATCTGGCACTAATTTGTATCGTGTGCCCAATGCTGCCTCAATTTCTTTTGGCTTCTCAGGTTAGCATGATGTCAAAATTATTAGATGGATGACGTAACATTCTGAAATTCAACTGATCCAATTTAGGGTGTGTAGCCAGGATGGCACCAGATCACAAAAGCGCCAGCATGAATGTTCCCTGAGGAGGACACCATTTAGTGAAGGGCCCACACACTGACAATCCCTAACATGTACATCTTACCACCTCCATCTCAAAAACATGCAGCTTACTTTGAACAGCAACTCTAAATTAGGAGGTGTGCCATAAGGGCGGCTGGCATCCCATTCAGAGTTGATCCTGATGCTGCCTAGATATACAGCTACTCAAAATGCTGTAATGAAATAGATACAGTTAAAAATATATACGGACAGACATCGCCTGTTTACAGCAAACCACTTACCTACCCAGAGGGCTAATAAGAGAATGCTCTGATCAACACCCTGGAGCTTTTTTCATCATGGTACACAGCTGCTTGACAGCATACTGGACTTCTTATACTTTTACATTATAGACACTGAGAAAAAATGGCACTAACATGAAAAAAATAGATTGGACTAAGGGACCCTAGGAGAGCAGGTTCAAAGTGCCTTAAAATGTACTGTAACTGGCATCAATCATTTCTAAGCTGTCCTACTCATGTCAGCCATTGTAAAGCTTTTGCATTTCTGAGTAACATGCCTGCTTGGCCCTTAAGCTCAACTGACCCTAAACTGGGAGTGGTTGGGTTCAGGGACTGGATGGTGTTATTGACGCAACTTTGGACTAAAATTGGAATACAGTGATCCCCCCGCTATATCGCTGTTCAGCTATCACGCCCCTGCTATATCGCGGAAAGATTCAATAAGTACATCCTACTTGTAGTGTACTTTGCAGCCAATTCATAACAAAGCATACAGTTTTCAGCAGTCACTACGTGTGCTAAACAAAAGTTCGTTAGATCAATATTATAATTTAGAATAACTAACGTATACGTAACATTTAACCAATACACTAGTAAATCATAAAACATACTGTTACGCACAGGAATACATAGACAGAGTCGCAATTCAAAATGAAATGTACATACGCTTTTCATTTGTCACTACACATGCTAGACAACAGTTCGTTAGAACAATACATATTATAATTTATAATAACTATAACAACTGTAAATATATTATACACACATTGTGCACTACGGTAGACAAAGAGTTTCGCGTTACAGTACCCAGATGATTTCTTACAAGGCCCGTCACTGGCTGTTAGAGGAGACTCAACCAATCAAAGCGGGATTTTCATTCTCTTGGGCTCTGATTGGCTGCTGCTAACAAGGTGTAATCTCGCAAGAGCAGCGAGCGTGGGTCCCCGACGCATCTCAGTTCTCTGCGTATCGTGTACCTTGCTTGTGGTCCGATTGTTGTGAGCAAACTTTTCGTTTTGTTTAAAGCCCTACGATGGCTCCCAAGCATCCTGCATCTTCTAAGCCTTCTGTTAGTAGTGAGCCTAAGCACCAGAGGAAGACCTTGACCATTCAGGAGAAGGTAAAACTCCTTGATATGCTTCGGGAAGGAAAGCGTTACACGGACGTCACTCGCCATTACAAGTTTATATACGTTTAAAGTGTGTCGGAGGGGTAGTTTAAGGCTTAAACGATAAAAAAATGTTCATTTATTTGGTCTTTCTATATCGTGGATTTTCACCTATCGCTGATGGGTCTGGAACATAACTTCCGCGATAGGCGGGGAATCACTGTATATTTGACGAGGAGGAAGCAGTGAAAATGCCACAATCTCAGCTGCATGGCAGTTCCTTAGTGAGCACAGCAATTGCATCTCTCTTCCTCCTGATAAAGCCATTAATACATTAACAGTAGGTTATTTTAGTGGGATGGCATGGGCAGCCACCTGACTCCATAAATCCCAGAACCTTCAGTAAATCACTGTCTCCTGCCTCACACATTTTTTGGCTCACACATTCTGACAGTCTCACCGGCTGCAGCTTCACATTCTCCTTCTTCTCCTGGGTCTAAACAAGTGTTGGGTTGGCATTTGAGGACTGAGCTACTTGCTAACTGGATGGAAATATATGACTGACATGTGTGATTCTCAATATATTTTTAAGCACTTGTATCTGACCTGCTGGGATCAAGGAGAGGCGGATATCTTAAGACAGTGCTACCAAGTCGGCGGCAGTTGTAGCACGCGCTCATGAAGATCAGTCATGCAGTCTGACGTACCACCCAGCCAATCACTCCAACGCTGCTGTCTTTAGTTGTTAAGGGCAGGCCCCGTGTACATGAGAGCTGACAACCAACAGATGCTCATCTTGAAGTACAATGCATAGAATTCAGCAACAAGGATTAAGGAACACAGGGGATTTGGATGTCACAAGAAGGAGAGAAGCGCATCAATCTGAAGGGCCAGAACTGCAGCTGAACTCACCTTAACCTATTAACCCGTCACACAGCACCAGCTCCATCAGGCTGCAAGCTGTAGTCTGTCAGAAACAGAGGTGACCAAGAATGTAATGCCAAGTCATCACACTGTCACTGAATTTGACATGCCAAAGATTTTCAGTTGTGCATACTGACACCATCCAGAAAAGAGATCAGCAACTACTGTTGTCAAGTCTGACATACTCTACAACTAGAGGTTGCATAATGTGCCATTGGCCGTACCCAGCAGCAAAGGATGCCAGTCAAGAGCCCATCATGGATTGTTATCATTCTTTTAAACGACACACTGCATGTGAAAAGCACACCTCATTAACTTTTTGTGCCTTTAATAAGATCAAAGACACAATGTTGTTATTTTGCCTCCCACATGGAGCCCAGCAACTGGCGTTGATGAAAAGCCTGATGAAAAGACATTAATAAAACTGAAACAACTGGCACAAGGAAAGTACATTAGGAAGACATTACGTCACCAATCACTGAGTGCTAATGACAGCGACCATCTTAGAAAACTTGACTTGTGTGTCAAGCCTGCAGTGTGGCCACTGAATCCATTTAAGCTCGTTTTCAGTGGCACAGGAGGTTGGAGGAAATCCATCTCTGAGCACACCATCCATGGTCACTCCTGGAGGGCCAATTTAGAGCCGCCAACTGACTAAAGCTGTTACAATAAATAATTTAAGGTTTAACAAATTCCTAATGTGAATGTTCAAACTGACCTTCAGGTTGTTACTCACTTCTTTAGTTTCTTTAAGAAAATCTCTATCTTGGCCAACTGGCAACACTGGATGGGGCTGAGCAAATTGGTCAACTGCCAAAGCACCATCTGCTGGCTGTGGCCAGTCATTTACCTGGCATTTGACTCAGTGTGTGCGTACATTACCATAATGCACTGTGGTTACGATACAATGGATAGCACATTTGTGAGAGAGTGAAGTGACACAGAGGAATAAATCGATATGAATAATTATCAATATGAATAAGGAGGGCACATTCTGAAGACCAAGAACCTAACGTTCAGGCACAACCCAAACAAACATGGTAAGAAAATAACACAAGGACAGCAACTGGGCCACAATTCAAACACAGACCTGGGCAGCTGCGACACACCAGCACTCAACATTTTGTCATTAACTCAAAACTTATTTTGTGAAAGCATGAAATCAATGAATAAACAAGCCACTTGAGGTATCCAAAATATGCCACTGAAACGCAGCACTGGGTTTGCTCATGCAGTGTAGGGTGGTACCAGACTTATGGTTTATATCCCGGATTCAGTTGCTGTCAACGCAGTTTGCATGTTCATCTGGCACTTTAGTTTTCTCCTGTACCTTAAGTAAACTGGTCAGCTACAAGGTCAGCTGTTTGGGTGTGAATGCCCCACAAGCAGGTTAAAAAAAAAATATATATATATATATATATATATATATATATATATATATATATATATATATATAAAATAGCCAGCTCAGTCACCATGCATGTGGAGTTGGCACATTTTCCTTGTGCCCATATTGGTTTTCTTAAAAGAGCAGCTTATGTGAGTCAGAGGGAGCTTGCTGATTGACAGACTAGTGCCTAGTTCAGATCTGGGTGCCCTTCTGCCAGGGACTCAGCTTCCCTTTGATCCTGTACTGCAACAATTAGCATTTAAAATGAACAGGTGGAATGACCTTAATGTTAAAATGAAGAACTGTGAACATAAGCAGCACAGAGGACAGCGTAGCCAAGAATAAAACCCAGGTCTCTGCTGATATTTCCTTTTCTTGCTTCTGGACATTCACTTTTTAAAATGTTCCCCTCTCCCTTCAATGTGATCGATTAGCGTGGGAGGCCGTTCTCCTGCCACCCGGCACGGTGCTAATAATGACTGATGTCCTCTCCCTTCCACATGATCGATTAGTATTGAGAGCTGCTCTCGCCGTGTCATCTGTTCCATTAATATTGAGTGCCACTCAACATTGTAAAATGAAGAATTAATATTGACTGATACTCCCTGAAAAGAGCCTCCTTCGGCGTTGTGGGAGAGGATCGACAGGGTGGACAATACTCTCTGCACAATATTGGGGAGTGCCCTGCATGTCAAAATGTCACCTTCTACCGGGCTGCTGCTCTCACTCTAATAGCATCACTTAGTATTGAGCAATGAACTCCTAAGATCGGTGGCCAAATGAAATGGACAAATAAATGGATTGTGTGCTCTCCCCACGGCTAGCCAGCTGACCAGGTTTCCTTGTCATATCAAATTATCAGTCCTCACTGACAGGCCCTTCACTCTGCACTGACAGCTCAAGCTTAAAAAACGAGTGTCAGACTGGCACCTCCTGCTGACCTGCTGCTGTGTGTAACCATTCACACTGCCTAATGCTCACCCACTTCAGGCTTTTAAAGTAACCTTTTGACTTAGTCCGAATATACGACGTGACAAGTACCCACTGTCGGAACCAGCTTTTTCCATTATGGGAAGCTGGAGGGCTAGCCAGGCAGAATCAGGTGCAAGAAACCAACCCTGAAAGGGATGCAAGTCCATCATTGGACACTCAGTTCTAACAAGCCAATTGATCACCAAAACGTGTACATCATTGGCATTTGGAAGAAAACTAGAGTACCCAGAGAATCCAAATGGGCAGACACTGGACTGGGAACTTGATCCCAGATCTCAGAAAAACCACTGTGACATAACACAGCCCAGGTCAGCTAAGTACGTACTGTATTTGAATAATTCTCCTTAGCTTACTCCATAGGACAACACAGTTTCCTGCCAGTTAACACTTCCTGCCCCTTGGATCTATGGTCTTGGGTTGTCAAACATGTAGAGTTTGCATGTCACGCCTGTGCCGGAGTGTGTTTTCTTGGTGTACTTCCCACATTCCCATGGGCCCCACGCTGGACTGACTCCTGCTTTGTATTCAGTGCTACCAGGACAGTCTTGAGGTTTCTGCACCACGGAACTGGGCCAGTTTGAAAGTTTTATGTTGAATCATACTGCTGTGTGCTTTGTGATAATGCCAAGTGAAAAGCTGGTAACATGAAATTTACTAAATGCAAGGGGATTATTTGGAACTTTCACTTGACAAGTGGATTGTGGGATGTAAATAGAGCACTTAATAAATGAACGACAGGTCTATGATATAAGAATTCCTCAATAAACTGTCACCTGGACTGTCCATGCAGAACCCTGTGACAGCCTATAGGGAAGAGCGCTATAAAAAAAATAAATTCAAAAACCAGCCTGGTCCACGTCAACTGGTCAGACTGCCAGTCAGACAGGAGGAGATCACCGCCTTTAGGGAATGGATGCTCATCCACAGTGACAGCCGATTGTCACATTCAAAGCAAGTACTGATTTTAGTCAACAGTCAGCTGACAGCTTCTGACAAGTCTTGCACCTTTCACAGCGGACATCACGGTGGCACAGGTGTGAGCACTGCCCCATCCCAAGTTCAACTCATGGACTGCCCACTGTGGTTTTATCCTTCTACTTCATTGTCCTCCCACAACCCAAAAATGTTTATGCTAAGTGGTGACACTAAATGGGCCCACAATGGGTGTGTAGTTTAGTGTGCCCTTCAGTGCCATCATGATTCCGTAAACCGAAAGTGACATTAAGTTGGTAGTCAGACATTTCCAGAAGTGCACAGCAATAAAATGAAACCATTTAAATACAACATTAATGATGGGGAAATGAATCTTACACAATTAGGCAGTGGAGCCACCTAGTGGCTACAGCATGTGACTACCAACCAGTAGGTTATCGATTCAGTGCGTGGCCCTTAAGGAATCACTTCACTTAACATTGCTCATGTCAGTCTTAATTGGTTTATCAGGCAACAGTGGGAATGTGCACAATATGAAAAGGTGCTATATAACATTTTTTATGTTTCTCAGTCAGTCATTGTTCTTAATATGCAATAGACAAAATGGAAGGGCATTCTACATATATATATATATATATATATATATATATATATATATATATATATATATATATATATTTTTTTTTTAATTTGTGCTTGACAGTCAGTCACAATTGGTTTGTCAAACAGGAAATTATACTATTGTGCTCAACATGGAAAGGTGCTATATCAAATCAAATTTTGTGTTTGTCAGGGGGTCATTTTTTTTTTTCAATAGGCAGTACTGTACTTGTGCTCAAAATAGAAAGAAACTTTGTAAAATTATTTTTTTCCCCCATTAGGTTTTGCGACTTAGTTGTTATTGGCATCTGACATGGAAAGAGAGGAGAGAGTTTAGGAGCAGGCACCGATGCAGCACATTGGCGCACCCACCACATGACAAACCAGTGTGAGGTTTTTTTTTATGGTGGCTGGAGTGCCAATTCTGCCACCAAACCCCAGGTTTTTCCCTGCAGGGTGGAGGGCCTACATGCAGGGCTGGACGCAAGATAACGTCATACCCAGGACGGAACAATTGCAGGTTAAGGGCCTTGCTCAGTAGAGTCACTTTTGGCATTTACGGGATTCGAACCAGCAACCTTCAGATTGCCAGTGCAAATCCCTAGCCTCAGAGCCACCACTCTGCCCTACAACATGGAAAGGCGCTATTTAAAATGTTTACTGTTTTGAGTCAGTCAGTTGCTGCTAGGATTATCTTATACTGATGACTCCTTTCTTCTTTTTTGTCTGTTTCAGGCCTGCTCATCCTCATCTCTCTCGAGGTGTTTCGCCAGTCGGTCCTTGCCCTCCTTGACAGTGACCACACTGTGCTGGTGCAGTACGCCTTGTCCTGGTCAGTGGCCTGCGGTGGAGCAGCTGGCGCTGTCCTCATCTTCGGTGGCATTTGTTTCATTGTCCTCTCCCTACCCAGAAGTACCTGGAAAATCTGCCTGCGTCAGGAAGAAGCCTCTTAAAATGTATGGAAAGTAAGAAGAAAAAAAAAAGTGAGAATGCAACAGACTTTGGAGACTACCTACACTGACTGCCAGGAAAGTATGAGGCAGGGCCTCAGTCTTTGGACACTCCTTCAACAGACGTAAACCAGTTCAAACCGGCCCTGGGGAGGCACGGGGATGGCCTGTGGACGCTCTGTCAGCACGGGGTTTCTCTAGACTGAAATCTGCCACACACAGGAGGGTCTTGTGTGTACACACGTACGTGCGTGTGTGTGTGTGTGTGTGTGTTTGTGTGTGTGAACGTATTGTTATGTAGGCATCCAAAAAATTTGTAACTTGTTTTTCCAATATGTCCGAGAAAGTTGGGGGAAGAGGGAGTGTAAAAGGGATGGGGCTGATGGGATAGCTTGTGGAGGGGAGGACTCAGAATTTACCAGAATTTAGACACCAATTTGTCATGACTTCTGCCCACGTGTGGGTCAGAAGCAACTGCAACATGAATAGCTGGATGCTGATAAACCGAAGGTCTGGTTATGGATTACTACAGAAACCTGAAATCAATCCATGTTTGACATAGCACCTTCATATCTACCTGCCCGTTTGCCTTCTACAGCATTTTTTCCCATCTGTCCATCTGTTTTGTAGTGTTCTGATGGTCTTTCTCTCCTCACCAATTTTTCTATGTATGGCTTACAGTATCTTTCCTTCCTGTTTGCTTCTCTTAGGTATCTTTCTCCCATCTCTCAGTTTTATATCCACTCTTCCCAGGTTGTTTTCCACAACTTCTTATATAGTGCCTCTCTTAACTATCACAGTTTTAACAAATTGTTTCTCCTGTCTACTTATTTTATGTAGAATCTTTCCTGACTTTGTCTATGTATGTGATATATAGCGTCTTTCATTCCTATATTTATATAGTACCTTTCCTGTCTAACTTTTATAGAACCTCTTTCCAATCTGTCAGTACTCCATAGTGTCTTTCCCATCTTGTGGTTTTCTACCCATTTTATATACCTGCTTACTATTTGTCTGTCTGTCCTAAAACAACTACAGAATGAAAAACAGTATTGTGATTAATCTAAGGGCTGGTTAGAGAGCATTAGAAGCCTGAAACCAAGCTATGCTTTATATAACATACTTCAATTCTGTCTGCCAGTTTGCCTTTTAAGCATCTCTCTTATCTATCTATTTATCATTTTTGCAGTATCCTTAATATCCGGGCTCCTCCCAACCTTTAGTTCTGTATAAGGCTTTTTTAGTAATCTTCCTTTCTGTCTGTTTTAGGTATCTTATTTCTATCTCTCCATTTATATACATTCTTACTTGGCTATGTTTTTACACAGCTTCTTTCCTATCCATTATTTATTGCTGTCTATCTATCTCACTTTTAACAAGCTGTTTTTCCTGTCCAACTATTTTTATATAGCATCTCTCCTATCTTTTTGTCTGTTTGTGAAATATACCATCTTTCCTATCTTTTTATCTATGCTGTATGTATGCTTTACATAGCAGCCTTTCTACCTATCTGTTCCATTTCTACCGTAGCATCTTTCCTGTCTGTCAGTCTTCCATAGTGTCTTCGCTGTCAATCAGTTTTATTATTTAGCCTTTTTTTCTATTAGTTCCTATCCATCCACTCTAAGACCACTACAGGAGCCAAAACATTTTATTGATCTTCCTACAAGTTGGTTTGAAACAGGTATAGGAAACTAAAATCTATAATATAGTGCCTTCACATCTATCATATTTATCTATGACTGAGTTAGAGACAAATACGGTAACTCTGTACTATCTGTTAAGATAGAGACAGCTACAGGACACTGAATTGTATCTCTCCATCCATTTATGTTTTATATTGCACCCTTCCCACCTATCCACCCATTCTTAATATAGGTTGACACAATCCGAGGAGTTCAAACTATTGATCTGTTTGGTTTCAAAAGCTTGAGGAAAAGGGAATTCTACTTGTACTGGGTAGAGACAACTACAGGGATTCAAAATAGCCCAGTGGCCTGTATGAAACCCCCATGGCACACTTGAATTGACTTGGCTCTCTACAATTAGCTTCCTCCAATTGGGTTTTACTTGAATGGCCTGACAGACATTTTATTTCCTACTTGCATGTGCAGAGCCCGAGATCAGGCAGCTGGGTTTTCTTCACAGGAGGTTCAGCAAGTTGCTCTCTGGGAGAGAAATGAGGGTTACGGGCGGGAGAGAAGAAAAGATGTCAGAGGGCAATAACCTGAACTCCCAGCGTCTCGGGCTACATACTAACTTTGTATTTCATGACCATCAATATATGTATGCCAATTTCTGTTTTGAGAGCATGTCACTTTGTGACCCAGGGAAGACTTTTGCTTTGTAGGCGCCCCACTGATCTACTTTTGGAAATGAAACCACTAAGACTTTGGACAATGGCTGCTTTGGGACTGACTGGTGATTCGTTAATGACTCTGCCATGGGCACTCCTACGCTTTAATGTCTCATGTTTGGACACTGGGAGGAAAGTAGAAGAAATCGGCATCCAGTTTGGTTTTCACTGGGGCAGATGATCATTTATGGCCAGCGTCTTTCTCTACTCTGCATTGTCCAGTGAACCACCGATTCTATGACTCCAACATCTCTCTTTATCTTGTGTCACATTCTATTTCTTATTTTCATCCAGTCAATGACATCTGACCCAAGAAGTCACTGAAAGTCTACCCATCAGCTCTGTGTGCCCCTCCATCCAGTGAGTGACGCCCAGACACTGTCCACCACTGACCCAAGAAGACGTCATGAGGGGGATCAAGACAGCTGAGTAGACAAGACAGGCCAGGCTGAGCTATATACAGTTAGCCTCTGAGCGTGTGAGGGTGTAATAAATTGTGTGTGTGGGGGGGGATCATGGGCGCTGTGAAACGACTAAAAATAGGTATCCCACTTGTGAGGGGGCATCCAGCCAAGATGCTCACAGCTGTCCATAAGTGTCCAGTACAGCAGACACACGGCTCTCCCAGAACAGTGCTGTATCTCTCGGACTATTGCAGTTGTTCTTCTTCTGTTTTAATTTGTTCCTTTTTGTTCTTTTGGAAATGTGCATGTCTTAGCAGAAGCCGGCCAGAGCATGTGCACGGGCTCGGGGGAGGCATGACCGGCTTGCCCCCTTCTATGTAACGCACCTCTACCTGGCAAGGACTGGGAATGAGGTGTGATGAGAGGGATTAACCAAAAATATTAAAAAAATATGAACGACAGTGGGTTTGAATATTCTTTCTGCCCCTTCATTTGCTTCTTGGGTCAATGATCACATAAGAAGCAAAATAGAAGATTCCAGGAAATGAAAAGAAAGAAAAGTAAATCTGAGCCTATACGTCATTTGAGATCAATGACCTTTAGGGCTCAAGTGCGGTCACAAATCATGCTTGTTATACGGCCACTGTTTCAGCTCAAGACTTCTTTGGTTAGTACAGGCCAGGCACACTGGTAGCGGTGGTGGTCTTTTTGGGGCACAGGAGAGATAAATACACTATATTGGAAAAAACTTTAGCAGTTTGGGTGGGTAAACCTGTGATGGCCAAAATGAAAAAGGAAGAAAGGGTGGGCAACATACAGTCACCTATCGCTGAGCAAATAAATCGTTCACCAATATGAGAATAAGCTGTCGGCAAGGCTGGCATGGTGGTGCAAACCTGTGCGTTATATAGCGCCTTTCACCTTGAACACAAATCCCAATGTGCTCAATAACGTTTTACTATTTTTGTACAAGTGACACAAAGGCAGGCTAAGTGACCTCCTCAGAGGAGGAGAGAAAAATCACTGAATCTGTGGACTTATATAGTGCCCTTCATAAGGAACACCAAACTCTAGATGTTTACCAGGTGCCGCAGATTTATTTCTCTATTTTAACAAATATAAGTATCACTTGGGGTCAAAGAGTGGGCCAGTGGTTGGGGTTGAACCAATTAACCTAAAGTGTTACACAGTGCTTGTCACTGTTAACACAAATCTGCAGGATACTTGCATACAGATTTCTACAAATGAAGCATTGGTAAGTTAAGTGAATGCACTTGGGGTCAAAGAGAGGGACAGAGGTTGAGACTGAACCCGTAAAGCTTTCTATCACACCTTTCACCATTACCCCCAATCCAATAACAGATGTGATGTGCTTGTTTCTATACTTATACAGCTGAAGTACCGGCAGGTTAAGTGGATTAATCACGTGGGATCACACAGTGGAAACAAGGGAACAAGCAAACCTGGTTTCATATAGTACCTTTTAGAGTAAGCACCAATCCCAGGGCACTTTAGAGTTGCATCACACAAACATACTGAACTGAAGTACTGTAAGCTCAATTGATGCACTTCGGCTAACAGAGTGGGTGAGACTTGACGACTGAATGGGAGAACTCGTGCTTCGCAGTGAACACCAACTCTGAAATGCTCTCTTTATGCACAACATACGCCAATGCAGCTTGAGTGACTTATTAGGTGTCACACAATCAAAAGAGGGCGAACCGAACCAGAGAATGGGCGGTTTTATATAGCGCCTATCACAGAGAATACAGAACACACTTGCTTCTCTGGTGATACGATACAAGTACATGCAACTCAAGTGACATTCTGAGGGATACGCATTCAGAAAATGTTGACTATGATCATATGGTTTAAAATTGCACGTTCTGCGGTCAACATCAAGCCAAGGCACTTTAAAAGGAGCTTCCTTTCTTGACACACAGATAAGCAACTCAATAAAAACAGAGCCATGAACAACTGCAGGGGATTAAACCAGTAACCATCATATTCAACTCAATTCAGTTAATTTTGCTATAGCTCTTTTTGCTGAGTGCAGCTGCAGTGCCCCACGAGGAGTTCTTAGGTAAAATGCAGATACAAACATCATAAATGAAGCCGAGCAATGTCTGTCCGCTAACTTCTGGTTGAACTACATAGTACCTTTCAGGGTTAACAACCACCAATAGGTACTTAACAGCTTAAGTACACTCAATATGTAGAGTATGCTTCAAAAAGGTGGTCACAAAAGACTCACTCATAGGTGTACATTGAATCACGGTATGGGACAGAAACAATGCTTGAGAGCCAGTATGCTGTGTTTGGTTTAGTGCTGTGCATTATGGCCAAACATCTCAACTTTAGTCTTGTCTGTCCAAAGGACATCATGCCAGACGTCTTGTGGCTTGTTCTGATGCAACTCTGCAAATTTAAGCCAAGCTGCAATGATCATTTTAGAGAGAAGAGGCTTTCTCCTGGCAACTCTTCCACACAAGCCACACTTGTTTGGTCTTATTTTCTACTTGCACTGTCATGAACTTTAACATTTAACACACTGACTGTTGAGACTCAGATGGAGCTCTTGGGTTTTTTGTAATTTCTCTTAAGCATTACACAGTATGACCTTCGGGTGATTTTGCTGTGACATTCACTCCTGGGAAGATTGGCAACTGTCTTGAATGTTTTCCATTTGTGAATACTCTTTCTCACTGTAGAATGATTAACTTTGTTTGGAAATGGCCTTATAACCCTTATCAGATTGCTGGGCAGCAACAATTGCTTCTCTGAGATCATTGCTGATGTCTTTCCTCCGTGGCACTGTGAGCACACACCTGAATGCTCCAGACCAGTAAACTGCTAAAACATCTTCCTGTATTGAGGTCATCTCACTTACTGATGATCAATTAATCAAGTGCATCTGCTTAGCAGCGCCTGATTGCTACTTACTGTACCTTCTTAATTCCTATGGAAGCAATAAGGGTGCAGTTCATTTTTCACAAACTGCTTCTGCATTTCAGTCTCATTTTTGTTAAGTAATGACACAGTAATATGTCATGTGTTGTTGTTCATCTGCCCTGCCCGGGGTTTGTTCCTGCCTTGTGCCCTGTGCTGGCTGGGATTGGCTCCAGCAGACCCCCGTGACCCTGTATTAGGATGTAGCGGGTTAGAAAATAACTGACTGACTGTTGTTCATCTGAGGATATATTTACCTAAGTTTAAGACCTGCTCAGGGCCAGATGACTTTGTATTATGACCCGATACGTAAAACCTTAGAATCGAAAGAGGGTGCACTTTCTTTTTCACATGACGGTATATGCCTCGTCATCTCTCACAAATGTAAGTTCACACTTTGGCGACAGTGTAAATGTAAAAACGTTAAATAGCATTTAATTTGAAAGGTGTTGTTTCAGATTCAGCTGTCTAGTGCCAATGGCTGCTGGGATTGGCTCAGGTCTCCCTCAATTGTTGAATTGGATCAAGCGTGTTTGGATGGATGAGTAGAAAAAGCAGATTTCTGTAAGGTTACAGAAAAGTGCCCAACTGCAAACCACAGGGACCCCCCAGTTCATTCTCAACACTTGCCAAATGTCAGACAATAAAAAGTGTCCACCTGAATAATTGCCCCAGAATCAGTTGGCTGTGAAAGGCACCATATAAAAGTGAAGGTTTACTTTGTGATACAAACCACCATGCAGCCAGTGGCTGTATGGTCAGAAATATGGAATCTACCAGACATCTGAAAATGGTTCACCATGACAAGGCGCTATATTAAAGCACAATCCTACAGATCCTCTCTCTCCACACTACTTTTCAACTGTGTGATGCTAAGCGACTAGTTTACCTTTCCAGGGTGCCAATTTCATTATAACTATGGGCTGCAAGTCACAACAAGTAAAAGCTTTAATTTAAGAAAAAAAATAATAGAATCCAATCTCTTTATCAAAACTTAAATGCCGTGAAGATTGAACATATGAACAAGCCTCTCTTACCAGATCCATTAGATCAGGGGGTCTCAACATCGGTCCTGGGGACCCCCTGTGGCATTAGATAACTGTGCCTCTGCACAGAATTACCAAGGCAGGGATGTCATTCTGCCTGGAGATCAACAGATGGCAAGCACTGCTTGAGGACATTTTTCCCTAGCTGCGTGAGTGCTGACCACCTCCAGTGATATGACGGGCAGAGAGATCCTGAAAACACTTGAACACAGGGTTCAGCGCTGACACCTTACAGCTCCAGGAGACTGGGTTCAAAGCTTGACTTGGTCAGTGTGTGGAATTTGCTTCTTCTCTCAGTGTCTTCCTCTTCCTCAGGTACTCGAGAGTCAGCACAAAGACAGAAAGGTTGACTTCACACAGTGACTTGAAGTACTGGCTGAGTGGGACCAACACTGAATTCTGGTGGTTTAGCCAGTGGATGGTGGATAGATACACACAGGGTTTAAGTAAAATTAACAGCTTTGGTGAAGACTCCTTCCTGACTTTAAATATCAGATCCAGTCAGATCAGTCTGTTTGTTTCTATGGTATACTGAATTATAATTACAAGCATTTCATAAGTTTCAAGGGCTTTTATTGACAACTATGTTAAGTTTATGCAAAGAGTCAACATTTGCAGTATTGGCCCTTCTTTCTTTTTCAAGACCTCTGCAATTCACCCTGGCATGCTGTCAAATCAACTTCTGGGCCAAATCCTGACTGATAGAAGCCAATTCTTGCATAATCAATGCTTGGAGTTTATTAGAATTTGTGGGTTTTTCAATCGACCAAAAATTCTCAATGGGATTAAGGGCTGGAGAGTTTCCTGGCCTTGGACCTAAAATTTCAATGTTTTGTTCATCAAGCCACTTAGTTATCACTTTGGACTTATGGCAGGGTGCTCCATCATGTTGGAGAAGGCATTATTGGTCACCAAACTGTTCTTATATGGTTGG
Organism: Polypterus senegalus; assembly: GCF_016835505.1. Taxonomy (NCBI): domain Eukaryota; kingdom Metazoa; phylum Chordata; class Cladistia; order Polypteriformes; family Polypteridae; genus Polypterus; species Polypterus senegalus. The sequence continues at coordinate 11,271,131 of NC_053171.1, forward strand.
GAGAAGTTGCTCTCTAAGGATTTTTGGGTCCCTTCAGTTTTGCTTTCATTCTAACATTCACTACCGCCTCCAGCAGGTCCAGAGTGTGTCCCAAAACTAAAACTGCCTTTTTAATGTGATTTTTGTTTCAAAATAGCCACTCCCTTTAGTAATAATTCTTTGCATTTATATGGCGGTTTTCTCACTACTGAAAGCTCTCAGCAATTTCAGATTAAGGGCCTGGCTCAAGGGCACAACAGAACAGAGTCCCTTTTGGCATTTACAGTGCAGATCCTAGTGACCTAGTGAAGAAACTCTTTGGATATGGTGAAATTCAATAACCAGTTCACTGGCTTGTTAATATCGACTTCTCAAACTTCTCTACTTGTCACCTCTGGCTCATTCCCTTATCAATATACCCCCATTAGTGACAAATTATCTGAGAATCTCGGCAAGTGACATGACCTAGTGATATACTTATAGACTGAGGTGTACAGGGTTAACAGAAAAGGTAATACGACTGTTCCTTGTGGTGCTCCTATGTTGCTCACATTGTCCTTGAATGTCCCAAACCACATAATGATGAGCAAAAAGAATTCATTATACAGGACATAAGCAGTTTTGTCAGTGTATTCCATTTCTGAGTTGTGGGCAGAACCTCTCCTGGTTCAGTGCAGGAGCCACCCTTGACTGGACTGCCAGGCTCTCACAGGGCACCCTTATAATGTGTAGGCCCGAGTATAACAAACATTTTTTTTCATAGAAATCTTTCTTCTCAAGACCAGGCATCACCACAACTCACCATTCTAAAATGTAGGAAAATGTTAAACATGGAGTTCTGCTGCATTAAAAAAAAAATCGAAAGTATATGTAAAATCAAAACACATAATACACTTTGAAATGATAGTAACTCAAGATTAAGACGTTCATTTAAACCCAACCTGATGGTTCTACTTTACTGGTATGTAAAACTATTAACTGTAACAATATTAACATACAGGGGGTTCTGCCCTCTGCTCGCCCACCCCCGGTTTGGTTTACCAAATATACAATTTTAAAGAGATTGTCATTTTCATGGGAATTGTTACATATGCATTATTTTCACTTTTACTTTAAAACTTTAGTAAAAACAGTACTGTACTTGTCCTTTATTTCCAGTCCCGGGCATGGTTAAATCTCTCTCTCGCAGGACATATAATGCTGCTCACGTTGTGAAGGGAGTGGCTGAACGCACGCAAAGGAGAAGCGGTTGGAACATCTGCTGGCTTGTTGCTGCTGCGCGTCGGTCATTTAAAAGCCTGCACAGCAGCTGTCCTTTTGCAACTTCCCGTCCCTGCCGCTCACGTTGTGATTGGTGGGGTTCGGGGGTCGTGTGGGGTTGGCTTGAACGCATGCTAAGGAGAAGCAGTAGGATCATCTGCTGGCTTGCTGCTGCTGGCGAGCTGCGTGTTCTGCTTATCATTGTTTTAAGAGCTGGGAGCACATGAAGTGTGTCTGCCAAAAGCATTCCAACAACTGCTAGGTTAGATATCCGGGAACTTGTTTTAAATGTTGTCTAACTGCCTTGTCTCGCAGGATGTCAAATTGTCTTCAGAGAAGATCACGTCTGGATGCTTGGTTCAGTTTTAGTAGTAGCTTATCTTCAGGGGGGCACCAAAATCTGAAAATGGAACGAGTCAGCAAATGAAAGCCATTTCTATCCAAACAAAGTACCACCAAAATAGTACAATCCCATATAGCCTACTTTTTGGACTCACAAGACCCACCTCTACAAAATAATACAACTTCCCTGCCCTCCAATCTCCAACTCTGACTTCTTCTCACTCTCTCTATACCAAAATACTTCTTTGCACCTGCTTGTCTCCATTACTACCACCCCTTTTTCCCTTCTCTTCATTGACTATGCCCATTTTTTCCCTCCATACAGTAATTAAGTAACCCAGGGTCTCCCCCAAAAGATGAGTGAAACCCTCAAGCAGGAGAAAGTCATTTCCTCTTCTGTTTTGTCATCTTAGTGCGGGATTCAATAAGGTTAATCACAACATGCCACTTTACACATGAGAAAGGAGGGCCTTCAAAACTATCTGTCCATTACGAAATCCACTTTATCAAGTTTAGGATCTGCAGATATGCTTCAGGAACCAACAAGAAAAGGAAATGAGCAGGAAAACAACACTCATGCAAAAAAAGCTCAAACAGAGCAGAATTGTTGGGTTCAATGCCCAGCTTTGAGATCAGCAACCAGATGGACACATGGAGAAGAAAACACTGCATATGGGCTACGCAGAAAGGAAATCGCATCTTATGGCTGTATGTTTCAGATATGTATATGCAGACACTGATGGGCGTCTGCATGACTAGAGCCTACCTATTGTATAGTGGCTTTCCTATCTGTGATTAAACATTGTACACTTGGTGTTTAGTGCTGTAAACCGTGTTCCAAGATTTTTAGGCAAGAATGACAGATGCCTTTGACATGTTTCTAGACAATAGTGACACATTAGATATAAGACTTTTACTGTACTCTATACATGTGGCAATGAGGACCCTATCATTTTATTGTATAGTGCCTTTCACATCCATCAGTTTGTCTCTCTCATATAGTGCCTTTCATGATGCAGTGGCTAAGGAGCTCTAACACGGCATGATGTTTGGAGTCAAACTGAACTTTTAATAAGGCTGCCAAGTACAGGGTGGCACAGGGAAACGGGAAATGTTGGAACTAGGTGTTGGCAGTTTTTTGGGATCAAAGTGATCTCATTTAGAACCCCTTGCCATTAGCTATAATGGAGCAGTGTAGAGGTGTGCAACAAGCATTCATTGTGAATGCCTTTAATAAGAATGGTGATAGTTTGACCACAGTGTAAAGGGAATTTCGGCATTATTACCAGTTAGGACGTCATGATTGTGTCTCGTCTGCTCATGCGATTACAAAATGGGTATGTAATTTCGATGAACAGGTTCACACTTTAAAAAAAAAAAAAACAGGTGGAGCCACTTCGCATATTGCCCAACATTCAATGACATCTGTTCGACGATTGTTTGGAATGGTGACATTCCATGGCCTCCAAAATCCTCAGATCTTCCCGTTTGTGATATTTTTCTGTGGGGACATCTTAAAAGCCAAGTGTGCTAAAAAGGAGGATGATGAGAAAATCGCTGGCATTCCTCTTGACATGCAGTATTTCCACAACAGGCTGTCAGAATGTGTACAGAGAAATGGACAACACCTTCATGATGTTCTCTTCAAAACATAAAATGAATATTGATTACCAATATTAATTATATATCCTGTACAATACATTTCATCATTAAATGAATTATGTAATGTGTTTATTCGTGCATTGAACATCAATTGAAAATGTCTGATTTCTCTGCACCACTCTGTACAATCCCCCCCTTACCTTGTCTGCAATACAATACACAAATGCCCAGAAAAACCTGTAGCACAGCTCCCATAAAGAGGTTAGACAAACATTCAATAATAATATTTGCTGTTATCCATTCATTCATTATTCATCCATCCTTTAATTCAACTTTAGGATGGCAGGGACATGGAGACTATTTTGGCATCACCCAGATTGCTGTAGAATGGACAATCATTATTTTGGGACGGCATAAAGTGTATGAAAAGTGATCTACAATCTACCTCGTTTACAAGTTTTACGCAGGACTGCAATGGCCTGTAAATGAACTCTCTGGACAGAAAGCTGTGCTGTGAAATACTGCATTATTTCAATTCTATAGTTTTTGTTTACTTTCCTTTTTATGTTATCTAAGTGTATAACTCACTTTATCATCTTAGTTTATAATGCCCAGACAGCATGACCACAGAAAAAAAAGATAGAACCCTTGGAAGGTGGCATGATCTGCACATACCTCTTGATTAAGGTTTTTAGGCAGAGCTGTCCATCACCAGTTTAGTTTACCAATTATCTGTGCATATCTTCACAAGGTCCGGAATCCCACATGTATCTTTTGGCATAAAAGAACGGATCGTCTGGGGTAAGAGACAAAAGACACATCAGAGAGACTTCATCCAACTGAACATTGGGGATGCCATCTATGCACTGCTGGATGACAACAACAACATTTATATACAACATTTTCATAAAGACAATGTAGCTCAAAGTGCTTTACAAAATGAAACAAAACTTAATAAACATATACAAACAAATTAGGCAATTATAAAGTATGTAACAAATAAAAAATGTAAGGACAGCCTTAGCATCCACATTTTGCCATTATTTGTCATTCATTTACATTTTCTATCATTTGTATTTTTGTGCTTGTGTTATTCTGGTTTAATAAATACTGCTTTGCTTTTAAACTTTAAACTTCCATATTTTGTCTGCACATTTTCTTTCACTGAATGATGTAATTATGCAATATAGGGAACCTAGTGTAGGAAGATTGCCACTTCTTTCCCAGGGGGCCAGCAGTTGAGGAGGTCCACCTCCAGTAACAGGCAGCACAGGAAGGAATAACATACTGCTGGTGAGTGGCAATAACCGAGGTGTAACAGCCTCAAGTGGCTAAGTTTATGTCCAGGGACCAAGGTGTGTCAGCCTTTAGTGGATATACAGGGACCGCAGTGTGGCGTTTATGCAGAACCTGATGAGTTCCTCTGTGGGGTACTGAGGAATAGAGCTGCCACAAACAATTATATTGTAATTGGTTAATCTGTCAACTATTTTATCAATTAATCTAATGACTAATTTTGTCCAAATAATTCAAGTATGAATGCTGCATTGAATATTTATTTATTGAATAATTTTAAATATGGAATTTGGGGGGGAAAAAAAAAATCAGGGTATTTAAAAATAAAAACTAAATTAACCCCAAAAAGATAAACAAGTATTTTATTGTTAACAGTGTTTTAAGTCAAAAATATTTTTAAATTAATAATGGACTTAACTTCATATCAGCAGTCCAACTTAAAACAAGTCCAAAAAAATTAGGTTTTTGGGTCCATTTAAACCTCAGTGTTACAATGGAGGAACATGTCCACATTCTCAGAGATAAGGTTGGCTCTCTTCTTTGGACTGTATTTCCAGCATCTGAAAGCAGGCATTTGTAAGCAGGTATACACACCAATATGATTTTGCGAGAATAGCCAATGTGGGAAACCTGGCCTTATTACCTTTCCCCTACCACAGTGGGTTTGCAGTTAGAATCTCCTTTCTCGCCATTTGACTGACTGTGCTTTCCTGTGCATCTTCTGCACTGTCATTCTCACTGTCCTGTGGTTCTGAGTCGGACCCTAGTAGTGAGTCCAGTAAAGTCATTGGCCTCTTCTCCTCCTTAGCATGAGCTGACTTTTTCATCTCATTGGTGGACTGTTGCTGCTACTCCTCCTCACTCATTCCCTTTTTTTCTTCCAGTGCAAGGGCTTGCACTTTCAACTTCACGTTGAATTCTTCTTCTGGAGACAAAATTTAAGTTTACAAAATGTGGGGTCAAAGGCCACAGCAGTTACATGTATGTTTCCAGCATCACTTCTATAGTTCATCTCCAGCTGCCATCTTTTAATAATTTCTTGTGAAACCATCATCTGAAATGCCTGCACAGGTGTGGTGTCAAAGGCTGCATTCAGTGTGGACTTCAGGAGTCCTTTGATGACTGCAGGTAGAGCAAAATGCCGGCATATAAGATTTTCAGAAGGGAGGATTAGTCGATTAAGAAAATACGATTTGATTATTTTTTAGTTGATTAGTCTATGACGTCGCAGCAGCCATACTGAGGAGTGATTGGCTGTGCAGGCAACACTCATAAACAGTGCTTTGGTGGTTAAGGTGTGTGTGTGTTGTTCTGAGTAAATGTGCTAAGCTTAGAGTATGCAGAAGCAGGCCAACACATAACAAACCTGTCTCCACTAACCCCATGATAATACACTGCTCAACGTTGGGGCCGGCCCATCAACCTTGACTGCCCAAATTTACAGCCAATCTCACACATGTTTTTGGAATGTCAAAGAAAGCCTGTAGAGAACAAGCAAAGTCCACAGTGACAGCAGCCAGGCCAGGAATTGAACCAAAGTCTCCCACACCTGTATGGCAGCAGTGCTAACCACTATGCCACCCTTTCACCTGTTTTCCGCTGCTCCAGATGTAATCCTTCATGTGCTTCCCTTTGGAAAGCAGCCAGGAGGAAAAGAAAGATCACAAAACAGCAGTCTCATGATTCTGCCTTGACGTCAGCTCTACTGGATGTGCGCTCCTGTGTTAATCCTCCCAATTCCTGATGGGATTGTTAGCCTTCCCATGACGATGCTTTAGGAATGTCTAGCTATGAAATTAGAAAGGTTAAATGCCAACTGCAAAGGCATAATCAGGCCAAAATATCTGCAAAATGTGGAACCTCTCCTCTGAAACATAACACTTAATACCAGATGTGTGTGATTTTAGATTCAAAGGCCCTATTTTCTTTGAGCAGGCCCCCTGCTACCAAAGTTATTGCAATCACTTTCTGATGAACCTCGAACACTGTGTAGACAGACAAAAAAAAAAGCAAAACACAACAGCGGTGGCACATTTCTCAGAGTTGAAGCCCCACAGTTTCATGTTCTTTGGTCCCCTGCACCCAAGTGGATTTACACAGGAGTACTCTGATTTGCTCTGTGCAGCTCAAGATGGTTGGTGACCACAGATCGGGGTCAATGTAGGAGGTAGATAACGGTTAACAGACGTGGACTGGCTTCCCACCCAGGACTGTTTTCTGCTTTAGGCCTTGTGCTGCGGGAGAGACTCCAGCTCCAGTTTTAGAGGGTTTGACTGACTGATCGAACGGTCCAGGCTTGCTCTTAGTAATTCTATAATTATCCACTAGAGGGCTACACAGTCTGACGGGCAAAAACTTCACGCACCATGGGGTAGTAAAGTTAAGCATTAACTTATATAGCATCTTTCCACTGTGACAGTGTATTTTGATGTAAAGTTTTACAAGTGAGGGAAGGTGGTTCACTAAATCAGTAAATGGTAGGACATGAATGACTGCCCACTCATTTGTCTATTTATTTAACATCTCAGCATGTCAGAGGCTTTTAATTCCCTGAATTTCATATCCTCTTTTCACACAATTTACTTTTATAAAACTCCTTTACCCAGACACTTCAAGCTCAAGGCATTTCACAGAATTTCACAGATTCTTTATTTCTTCCAGCAGCTGAAGTAACTGGGCCAGATGACACACAGAGACAGAAGTGGGAAATAAGCAGACAAGCAAAAACTATTAAAGTATACAGCATCTTTCTTACAATAACGAACCGTTCAAGTACAGCATTAGTGCTTGTGTATTTCTACAACATGAGCGCTGGAACGTGGAATGACTTGTTCAATGATTCCACTCAGGTCATACAGTCAGCCAATAAGGAAATAACACAAACAAAACTTTAATATAGTGCCTCTGCAAGATCAAACTCATTACAGGACATTTTCACATGCAGCACACCGTTTCCATATTTCAGCTTGAGTACAGTCAGGTGGAATGAGTAATGCTGGTCGTGCAGTAAGCCAATAAGGCAAATTAAAACAAACAATCTTCATTTTATATAATCTCTTTCCAAAATTAACCGTTTGACTAAGCACTTTTCCAAGTACAGCATTAGTGTTTTGATATTTCTGTTTGAGCACGGACAGGTTTGGTGATTCATACATCATGCTGCATGGCAACAAAGCAAATTTAACACAAGCTTTACTTTATATACCACCTTTTCATAATGAGCTCCACCCACCCCAAAATGCATTTCACAGAGTATTGTTGGGACAAGCAGGTGATGAGAGTCCTTTGGGTTTCAAAGTATGCCATGGGTAAAAATGAAACAATCAGGCAAGAGAATTGAATTTTTACAGCCCCTTTCCACAATTTTGAAAGTAAAGAATCCACATTTGTTTATTATTGACCACTAGCTACCTTACTTATAAACTGTAAAATATTTGATATCTCTTGCTTTACATGTACCCTCCGTGTTCAGCCTATGACTTTCCTTGGTACCCTCATGTTTATGATCCCCTCCCTCACTCATGTTCCTATAAAGCCACCTTCTCAGGCTCTCTCATTTTGAGCTTGGATGCTTGGCTCCTGTCCACTTTTTGACTACCACCAGTGCTAGACTTGCCCCCAAAACATAATTTGTATTCTTCCAAATACTTCCCATCTCTGAAAGTAACTCTCAGAGTTCCTCCTCCATGTCCCTGTGTGTGTCAACCTCTCTTGCCCATTGCTTCTTCTCTCGATCGCATTTGACTGAGTAACCAAAGCTAAACTGACCAATCAGACTGTTCAGAAGGACCAGACACCTATACACACACACATTAGCATTTCATTATACAGATGATTCAGTGACTGTTCACACAGTGTTGGGAATCTGCCAATCTATTTTATATTGCATCTTTTCATAGTGGACACCACCGTAACTTAATCTTTACATTTACAAGGAGAGTTTCACATTTGTACAATCAGAGAAGTGGAATGACTCACATATTGGCAAGAATATGAAGACTGTCTGCACACTTGTCACTCATGAGCACAAGCTGGTGACATCACTGAAGGACAGATACATCCAACGGAGGATATAATGCCGTTGTGTAAACGGAACAGACTAAGTGGCCACCAGTGAAAAGGAGCAAAAAATACAGACCACAAGGTCATTCAATTTTCTAGCACACATATCCAGTTCAAGATCATAGACAGACATAGTCTGCTTCAACACAACTGGGCACTAGCCCAAGGTGGGTGCCAGTTCAGACTTTTTTTTTTTTTACACCACTGCCAGTTTCAAACAAGCAAAATTGTTTGATGCAGTGATGATGAAGAATGTAGAAGCAGTCCACAAACATGCGATTACAAAGACTAAACAAAGGTCAGAAGCCTGTCCAAACAGAAGAAAAGCACGACTGAGCTAAGAAAATTAAACAGGGCATGGCCAGTGGCAAATTGCTCAAGGCAAGAGGTGACCAGTAGGACATGAGCACCACATGAATGAGGGCAGTGGACACACCTGTAGGTCACGTGCATGACGTGAAAGTGCACAAAGAGGCCAGGGTGGCCATACCAAAGAGGAAATGTCAGGACATACAAAAAATAACATGCTGGGGGATTTGTTTTTTTTTTTGTTTTAATGTGAATTACCTTCCTTTGGAATCAGACTTCTACATCTTCCACATTTTCACTAAACTTAAATGCTTAATAATATCATAATCCAGCAATAACCAACATGCTATACAGGACTTTTGTCATTGCTGCACCCACACATCCAACCAGTTATACATTAGCTTTGAGGAATCTGAGTGGTCTGGGATTGATGGACCATCTGACAGTAACATACTTGTTCCACCTCAGTTTGTACTCAAACCTGTTCATTTTTCTAACTTTATTAACAGGACTCAGAGCTCAAATGCAAATCTAGGACTGGTATTCACTTTCAGATTTCTGTGAAGTTGTCAGTTTTGCTTTGCAAGAATAGAATGGAATCTTTGATATGTATTTTAGTGTTACAATGAACATGTGTAAGGACAACTCCTAAAGCATCAAGCTACGGGCAGAAATTCAGCAGTATAGGTAGTGCCTTTATTACAAGGGGGAGTCAAGCTAAAATTAGACAATGGGGTTTATTAGAAAACCGATCATGTCATTTTTCAATGTAGTCCCCAGTCTCCTCAATGCACTTACGCCACCTGCCTGGCAGTACCTGGATTCCAGCAGAATAAAATGTTTTGTCTCGTCTTCGCAACCACTTGTGCACCCGAGTTATTATCGAACACCATATGCCAAGGGGTGCTGCAGTTACTGCACCATCACTTTGAACAACTAGAAGCTGGTGATTTAAATGAAGATTTCATTCTCTTCCATGTCAACTTGTTATTGGAAAGGGCTGGTGTAACAAAAGCAGAAACAAATGAACTTCCAACTGCAACAGTAAAATACTTAGCACACATTTAAGAGCTAAATGTCTCAAAAAGCCACAGCATAACATTATACAGATCATCAGCCAGGTTTTCTGTACCCCAGTATTCCCCTAAATATGGTTTGTGTAAATACATTGCAGAAGGGATGACCATACCAGCTACTGCTAAACTCATTGACATATTGGTCAGGAATATCAGAAGAAGAATAGAACAATACAATAGAAGGCAAGCATAACACATACTTTAGACAGCTTCTTACTCCAAATTTGCCAACCTTTTGAAACTGATTTGTCATTTTATTACAGTCACTTTTAGCATGATTAATTTGTTGTGAATCGAAACGCAGTACAATTGGAGCATTTGATAAGCAAAATGCAATATGTCTGCTTTGCTTTTATTTAAGATATATAATCTATGAATAAGCATTAAAATGCAATAAGCTTTTGTAATGCATTTTTAAAGCGACACATAAAATTGTATGCCACTGTGAAAAATAAATCAATTAATTGGTTAATAGATTTGTAATTATGACAATAAAACCGTGCCAGAATGAAATGTATCATCAAGGTTTAACATGTTGGAATGCATTTAATTTTTGGCACTGAAAAATATAAAAAAGATAAAAAGTGTTTCTGCAGCACTGCAGGAAGTCACAGCCTCTTCCTGGATAAGCCAGAACTGAAGCAGCTCATCAAAACTGATGAGAGAGAGAAGAGAGAAAAAAAAAAAAAAAAATCAGCAGTGGTCCCCCCTCGACTTTCTCATATACTCAGATATGGGGAAGGATATTTAAAGAGTAAACCACAAGACCATGATTTTTATATTATGTACATTAAAGAACCAACAACAACAAATCAAATTACTTTTATAATAATTGTTCAGTAAAAGGTAAAGTACCACTACTTCCGGTTAGTGGTAATTGCCCAAAAGTTGATAGAAATCTACATTTTGAATCTAATACTTGTATGCAAAATTTGGTTGACCTAAATGAAAGCGTGCTTAAGTTACTGTGTTTATATAAACACATACACAGAGACAGACATAATTCCAAAAATGGAATTTTCAGACTCAGAGATTCATAAAAATCTTGACATTGAATTTTTGGACGATTACAATACTTTCCCTATACTTCGTATATGAGAAAAGAAAAAAAAAAAAAAAATAAGGCAGCTGTTGCTGTGCATGCATGTGATTTGGCTGTCAAGTGCCAGCTACTGAGGGAGAGATGAAGTACACATGTAACTTGCAATCAAGGAACAAGAACTGAACTAAACAAAAGTTAAAAGTACACATTTAGTTTTAATCAAGTTGAGGTTTGGTACAAAAGGTTTAACATTTAGGCAGAGTGGTAGCACCTAAATGTTAAATTTCTCATCATTTTCAAGTTAAACTGTGTCATAAACACAAAAACATTGCCTGGTATATCACAAACCAAAGCCTGTATATACTTAGAAACTAAGAATGGGTTTGTATATAAAGAGACAGTCACTCCGTGTTTCTGCTCTAGGGACAGTCAGGGTGTTTACATGTACACACAGAATCAGATTAACGGGTATAACCCAACTAAGGCTGAAATAAGATTTCTCAATAATCCGCATTTACCTGCACAAGTAACCTTCTGGAGATCTAATTTGACAAAACTGCAACATCCAAAAGGTAAGCCACCAAAAAAAAAAAAAAAAAATTAAGTTAAAGTCATCAGCATTCACCATGCTTTACTTACAGGTTTCTGCTACCAGAATACACACAACAAACTTTTCTGGTTGGCTGTGCAACTGAGCCCTGCAAAGGACCGACCCTGTACAGGGTGGTCCAGATCGTCTGGATGAGTTTGATTTATTCAGGAATGTTTTGATTTGGGAAAATGGTTCAAGGGATTAAAACATAAGTAGGCAAAAATCAGAGAGAAGAGGTCCGATACTTCAATAAAATTTACTTATTCAATTATAACATATAAATACATATGAATGGGTTATAGAAATTAATATATATATATATATATATATATATATATATATACACTTAAAGAAACAAACTTATACTTACAATAACATACATACAGTAACATACATCAAAAGACCCAGAGCCATCATCCCAGACCAGTAGACTGAGAGAGCCCGCATGTCAGTCTCGTCAGAGGATCAACCCCGTGTGCCTTTTATCAGATAAGACCGGGCGGTGTGCGCCTTTCCCCACGGTTGAACGTCCAAAGAAACTGAGGGCGGAACCTTCCCTTATATACTAATTAGGTGTCCTTGCCGAAAAGCGGCCTACGTGGAAGCAGTGTATGCAGAAGTGATCAGTTTCAGCATACACACCCCCCTTCCACGGGACACGGCGCTATGTTTTTCTTCTACTCGGCCTTGAGACTAGTGCCTGATACCAGAAGACACAGTAATATGCTTACATGTGAAAAAAGCCTCTCGAAGTGAAAAACAACTCCTTACATAGCCATGGCTGTATCTTTAGAACATTCCCGGCTGTTTTTTCCCAAAACATTAGTTTCTATAGCTGATTCTGTGCTGAAGCGACCAACGCCCATCTGCTCTCTTTATTTCACCTTTGCTTTTTACAGAAAAAAATCCTTCCATTACAAGGAACGATTCCAGTTCTCGCAAAGACGATTCTTCATGTAGTCAGTTCGCACACTTCTCGATGGTCCGGGATTTTTCGGGTGATTTTCTATGTCATAAACTTAAGTTATTGCGTAATGAAAAATTGCATAATTAGATCTGGACCACCCTATATGTGTGCTACGTGCCTTACAACCTGCATTACTGGAATAACAACGCAAGTGTTTAAAATTCTGTAAAATAAGTAATGAATTAGGTTACTCATGACTTTAAAAAGTAGTCGGACTATGTGACGCACGTTACTTTAAATGTGTATACCTAGTGCTCTCGAGATAGTACTGCCGAGTTTAGCGCTGTATGTTCAGCTCATCAACACAAATTTAGCCATTTTATTTAAATACTGAGAGAGTATTTCAGCCAGGAAAAGAAAAAGTGATATCCTGAACATTAGTTCTGGAAATGTAGTTTGTGGATGCTTCTTACCTGTAGTGTGTATATCAACAGATATTTTACAGCGCTTTCAGTGGGGTAAAAAGCGCTACATAAATGTAAAGAATAATTATTACTTATGTATAGGTTTCTGTGAATGGATTACACGCAGCACTCATTTTTCTTCTTGGCTATGCAATTAAGCCCTACGAAGTGCCAGTGTGTGTAAAACCCAACTTGTTTGCTTCTTGTCGACGCCAACTGTTGCTGCAATAAGCACGACCTCCCTGAGACGCTAAAATGGACTGATTAAATTTCAGCACATGCATGATTAAAGATGGATTAAATATAACGTCTGTTCAGATCTGCTCACTCGATTACATGCTATGCTCGAGCTCCTTCTTCGTTAGCCGTCACCCGATCACACAGGTGCGAGATGCCGCGGCATGTCCCACAGTGAAATAACGTAATTATGTTTTGAGTGGTGGGAAATACGCTTCCGTAAATATCATATCGACTCCATTACGTATCCCTACACTTACATGCTTATCGATTGTCCGTATGTAATCCTGGAATTTGAGGGATGCTGCCGGAGTTCATCACAAACAGCCCAGAACTGTCCTTTAGACGACATTTAATGCAAACGAAAAAGGCGACACCTCCTCTTCTGTACTGTAATCGACAGGATTATTAAATGCACAAAAATGTACACTGGAAACACAAAAGTCACGTGTCAAGACACAAAATGGTAAAAGAAAAATGACGTCAAATATTTTCCCTGCAAAATTTGAAAACGTTGGGAAAACGCCATTAAAACCCCGAAGAGAGCTAAACGAAAGCTGGAAAAAGCTCAAATGCGAATGGGCCCTCAATTTGAAAACGCCGGCTCCCGCGGAACAACGTGGGAGGAGGAAAACTTGAGCGTCTCGAAAACGCGGATGACTTCAGTTTGCTCTGCTAATGCCTTCTGCTTAAGTGCCGGTAAGGCATCATTTACGTTGGTTGGGCTGCCAAAACACGGAACAGAAAGAAAGGCTTCTGCTACATCCCCCCAATGCCCGTGAGCTCATCGTAAGTGTTTGGAGTCGCTTTCCTCAGCTCCTCCGCATTAACTGACCGGTACTTTGCCGCATTTATTTTGCACGACTATATTTTGCAACCTTATTTACGTTTGTGACCTGTTACTTCAGTTGCAGTTCATCCTCTGTCCTGACTATACATTTCCCTTTTATTATGTATTTCCCTCTGTTCTTCCTGCATTTCGATTATTGCTTTGCCGCAAACAAACGGTAAATTCGGCTGATAAAGCGCGCAAGCACAACTAAAGTAAATACGTGGTGAAAAACCATCTTTTGGAAGTTCAACATGGCTAAACACAATCCACTCTTGGACATATACTCTAACCCTGCGAGACAATGAAATTGTTAGCCAAATTACATGAAAAAGAAACCGCTGCACTTACCACTTGTCCTTCGTGAGTTCCAGCTTTGACCGCCACAAAAACTTTCCGCGCGCATTAAGGTATCCTCCCATCATCCCCTTTGCATTCCTGTTGCCTGATGGGAATTGTAGTCCCCTCCATTATAACCCTTTTTCTCTGCACGACATGTAGCCTATACTGTACAGTAATTTAAGATTGGACCAACGGCAGCACACATGCGCTGTTTCGTGAAAATGGATTCAGCTTGTTTTGAGTGAGTCAAACTAACAGATTACGGTTTTATTTATGCAGAAGGCAAGCACCATTTACACATTTTTGGTGTTGCAGTGTGGTGCGTATGGCAAATTTCTCAAATGTATCCATGTTAGAGTGGACTATGCCTATATCACAGCACTATAAATGACAAGCATTCAAAATGACCTCAAATAAGGCACTGTATTCACTGTAGAAGGGTGCTCTATGCACTACATTTGGAGACTTGTTAGTCTAGCAGCCATGTCTTTGAACCGTAAAGGCAAGGATGGCATAAGAATTCAAACCCATTTAGGGAGACGCCAGTCATGGATGGGACACCCATCATTCCAATATGCAGGCAGGGAGGCATAATGGTGAAGGGCTTGGACTGCAGACTCTGAGGATGTTGGCTCAAATTCTGCTACTAACACTGTGTGACCATGAGCGGGTCACTTCACCTGCCTGTGCTTCTACTGGAAAAACAAAAGAAATCACGCTGATTGTATATAGCATGTTGGAACACACCTGCAAAATAAATAAATGTGAGTTAATAAAACCTTCATGGTTTTAAATGATTGAGAAAGCACAGGAAAGTCGGTTGAAGTGGTATGGACCTGTGATGAGGAGATCTGAAAGAAAAGGGTCTGACTGGGGATGAGGGGCAAGACTGAGCTATATGGAGAAGGTTGAACAGACACATTGGAAAAGATGAAGAAGAAGAGGCTTGAGTGCATTTTATCTAGACCAGGGGTTCCCAACTCATTCCTTGAGGACCCCCAAACTGTCCAGGTTTTTGCTCACTGTACCAGGCAGTCAGAAACAGTATGGGCCCCCTATGATCCTTGGGTGCACAATTTGATGGGACCCATATGGACCACCCATATGCAGTGCCCTCTATAATGTGCCCTGAAATGGGAGGACCGTGTACTGTATAAAATGTGTTGTCATTTCTACATGCTGTGACTGAAATGTAAGCAAGTCTGCAGTGTGCACTTTAATCACAATGTCTGAATTGTTTAATTTGTAATTGTAAACTGTTGAGCTGAGGGGGAAATCAAGAAAAAGTGTGTCTTTGTCCCAATCATTATGGAGGGCACTGTAGGGCCCATATTTTGGCTGATTTGGGACTCATTTGGCGCCCGCATGGACTTGCTACCTGGATTGTAAATCACCTTGGATAAAGGCACCAGCCAGATGATAAGTAATTATAATTCACTTCAGGATACTCTGACGCCAGGGTAACTCTAATTCACCATTTACATCTTTGATTTCAAGAGAAAATGGTGGCTCCATCAGTATGTGACCAGGGTGAGCAGTCTGTGTATGTGAGTAGACTCCATTAGCCAACTGTGCCCCCCTCAACTCCTCATACATCAGTCCATTAATCCATTTACTAGACCTGCTTAACCAGATGTGGAATCAAGGGAAAGGTGGAGCCAATCCAGCAGCAGGGGTTCAAGAACAGGAAGCAATTCAAGGACTGGGTGCCCATTTAATTCAGGACATGGTGAGGAGTTGGTGTGGATAGATTATTGCAAATAAGAAGACGAATCTCCAGAAAATGAATAAACGTATAATTTGATGACTGTGTGGTGGAGCAGGTGAGCCGCCTTCTTCCTGTCATGATTGCTGCAGATTCAGGAAATGGATGAATAGAAAGAGCCAATCGGCACCCACCGGCCTGCGATGAGATGGCCAGTTCAAGAAGTGGAAAAGCTGAGATGAGGGGGTGAGGGGCTCAGGAATGGATGGACAGACAAAGCCGACAAGCCTCTATTAGTAAATGGGGGCCACGGGATGCTGGGTAAGCCCCCTCTGAGTACACGTTCACTCAGTAAACAGACAGCAGCAGGCCTGTTCAGACAGACATTTATTTCTGAAACAAAAAAAAAAATGCATTTGATAAAAAGTCATAAAGTCATGCAGGACAGCTGATTGTTGTCAGTTTTATTACATTTATCGTTTTCTGTAGATATGTGTGCATGTACATTTACATACTGTACATACCCACACATATATAAATATACAGTATATATAATATATATATATAAATATATATATACTATTAAGTCTTTTTTAAATATCTCTGTAGTCAGTTTCACTTGTACTCAATAAATTATATTTCACGTAATTAAATATTTTTTCCATTTGTTTCATCAAGTAAAGGTGTCGCCCCCCTCGGTGCACTTTGACTATCCACTCTCTTCTCATTTAGCAAACCAAAAAAACAGAAAAAGTCCTCAACTCCCCCACATATTGCACTGGCCACCAAGAGCGGCATGCCCATCCACATCTGTACATGTGCCCGCTTCTGCCTGAGTCTGCCCACGTCTGCTCATAAAAGAAAGCCAAATCCAAATCCTGGGGATTCAAACCATTTGCTTCCAGTTTGGGAATCAAATAATAAAGGTGAACTGTAGGGGGTCTCATGCGAGGGGGAAGGTGAAAGATTTCAGAATCTGATAGATAAACAGGAGCTCATAGGGGTTGTGATGCCGCGACCTGTAGGACAAAAATGAAGAACCTCCCAACTCTCTGAAAGGCTTTGAGCCACTTTTGGGTTTTTCCTTCTAGTTATTCCAAACTGCCGGTAGTGGATGTGAGCCATGCCACCGAGAGCTTTACAATTGGAAGCTACCCCGAGCAGATGGGACCAGAGGAGTTTTATGGCCTGCAAAGAAGTGGCCATTGGAGACGGGTTGGGCAACAGCGCCCCCTTGCAGTATCCAGGAGACGCCAACCTGAGAATGTGGAAATCATACAGGGGAAGAAACGTAGGTTCGGTAAAGGGGCTGGAAAAACTTTTAGGGCTTGTTCTACAAGTAGCCGATGAAAAGGAAATCGGGGATTAAAAGTTAAGTGAAAAAGCAGCAGTGGGGGGTAAAGATGGTGGAATGCCTGTCGATAATTACGAGTAAATGAGAGTCAGTGTGCCGCTGTGTTCCCATGTGTCTCACGTTTCAGTTCACCTTTCCAACTGGAAATCCTTAATTTTCCAAATTGCCCCATCAAGTTTCAAAGATACACCATTCTCTAATACACTGTATGCAAAAAAATATTCCTAAAGATGTTCAAGTGTGTGTGTGTGTGTGTGTGTGCGCCATAACATCTACGAGGAATCGAAAAAGAAAAGCAATGACCAACGAAAAAAAACAAAAGACGATATCGAGACAGCCACAAACGATTCCGCCAGATCCTCGTCTGATCAGGTGCATCAGAGAGGAAGGAGCTCTACTTCTCAAGAATGAGGTAAGGAGTCCAGGCTTGAATGTTTAAAAAAATGTGAAAAAAACCCAAAAAGATCTCCTGTGCGAAACGTGCCCAAGTTTTCCTGTACACCTGCTCTATGGCCAGCTGCCTTCAGAGCACAGATGACAGGTCACTTGGTTCCCGTTGTCCAGAGTTTAGTGAGGGTTGCATCCTTTGCTTCTGCTCTAATGCCTCTTCATCGATAGCGTGATTGACCAAAGCAGCTATTCTGCATCCCAAATGAAGACTAGTTGATGGTGGGGTGAGTGGGATCCACCAGTCAGTGAAGGTGCTGGTAAAAGAACATAGATTAGAACTGGCCGAAGACTATGGGCTGATTCCAGGAATTTATATCATAAAGTCAGCCAGTCGACATTTTTGCACACTCTCATGTCGTTGCTTCTGGGGTCGGATTGAAGAAAGGTTTACCTGTCACAGTGAGGAGTTTCAGATAACTATGTTTGAAATTTAGGGGGTCCACTTGATCGTCATCTGGCAAACAGTTAAGATGATCAGCTATGGGATGAGGAATCTTACCCCATTTTAACTCATAAAGCCATTTTGTATGGTTAGAACACCTCAGACTGTGGGCCAGTCCCGAGTATGTGACATCTGTTGTCCTCACATATGGTCTGCTGTGAATTCCAAACTGTTGATTGGAGGTCTTTGGACTCTTGACCTGGAATCCACAAATTTGGAAATTTTCTCTGTGTGTTGATCACAAGAGCACGTCTCTCATGGTTGCCTTTTGACTGCCTAGGATAGTGTCTTCCAGAAACATCTCTGTTAAATTAAATTCATTCTACCTAGTGAACATTGATCCAGTGCTTCTCTGAAAGACTGACATAATCTTCCCGTTTCTCTAGTCAGTATGGAAAATCCAATGATCTTGTGTTTCTTATTTCATTTCTAAAGAATTTAAAAAAGAGGGAGAGTTTCACCCGCAGAGACCTCAATAGAGGTCTCAATAGATCCTATGCGTCTATCTTTGCACATCCAAATTTTCTTACAGAGATCTCAATCAAGGTGAATTTCATTTGACCATTGAAGATCTGGAGACCTCGATTTCACCTGCAAGTTTCACTTAAGGGACAAGGCTGCTTTTCAGAGAAATCCTGCTGGAATGTGGTCAAGCCTTTGCGGAAAGTCTGTTGATCTGAAGTCTCATTTTTCTGAGGATTGATCACTGAAGAACTCACAGATTTATTTATAAGAGAGAATACTTTGTGTTCAATGATCTTCTCTATTGAGGTCCGAAGTTTGTCTTTCTCAAGTTTAGATCTCTGTTGGCCAAAACATCCTAATGTATGGGGAGCTACATTAACCTGAATCAGATCTATCTGACAGAAGAGTCTAAGATCCTGCTTGAAACTCATTTGAAGTTCACAATTAGAGGAATTTATGTTTGACCAAATCCTAGGCTTATCATGGGACAGTTGTTGCTGCAGAGAGTGTCAATCACTGGCGAACCCGGGGATATGACAACCTCGATTACATTAATCAAAGAGACATCCATCACCCTTAAATCTATCACTTAGAGACCTGAATCTAGTCCTTCTCGAAGATCATCTAAGGGCTAGCATGATTTTTCTGAGGAACTATGATGAACTTTGTGTTAAACAAGTTGTACATCAGAAGTTTTATCCTTTTGAGGACTGACCACTGGAAGACGTAAGGGCATTTGTCAGAGAGTGACCATTTAGTGCCCAAATTCTACCTTTCCCAGCTTTAGGTGTGGCCTAAAGCCCAGAGCTAAAAAAATATAAGGAGACTTTTAATAACCTCAACTTCATGAGTCCATGTACTAGTTGGAAAACCTCATCCAGACTTTCTCAGGGCTCAAGTAGTGACAACATTTAATTATATCTGATTATCTTGGTTGCACCATGGCCTGAACTTATTTTTGAAAAGCTGTAGATAGAATTTCTAATTCTTCTGAGCACTGACCATTGGAAGACACAAGGGCTTGTTGAAAAGATAGGTGACTACTTTATGTTTGAAGATCTCCCAACTGTAGACTCCATGTTTAACATTGTTGGGATTTGATCTTAGGAAATGTGAACTGAAGTTTTACTATGTTTAGAAGAAATTGATCCATCCACAGACATTTAGAAGATATGCACTTCACCAGGTATACTTAAAAAGTGGTAAAGGTTTTTCCATGGAATCTTGGCAAAGCATGATCTAGTCTAATAAACATGAAGTCCAGAACCTCTAATGGTTGATCACAGGGAGGACACAAAAGTCTGTTTATGATAGTAATTGCTTGGTTTCTGAGGGTCATCTCTCTGTAGATCTTGGGTCTACCATTCCCAAGATCCCATTTTTGCACATTTCGATTTTATTATTAGCAGAACATCTCAGTGTTTGAACAATTTGAAAAATTTAGAGGACTTTAAGGTACCTTGATCCAACCTTCTTTCAGGGTTCACTTAAGGACTAATAAGAACCTAGCCACAAGGGATGCACAATCCAGTGTGTTTCTTCATGCCAGTCCCAAGCCAGGATAAATGGGGAGAGTTACGTCAGAAAGGGCATCCGGTGTAAAATTTTGCCAGATCAATATGCGGACAACAATAAAAAGTTGATCCACTAAGGACTAATGTGGTTTTCCAGGGAAACTTGGGGTAAAGCAGTCTATCTTGGGTTTGGAAAAGTTGTTGATCTGAAGTTTCATCTGCAAGTGGACTACATACAGGATTGTATTAAGAAGGAAAATGCTTGGTGACCGAGGATCTTTTCTCATTTGATGCCAAGTCTACCTTTCTCAAATTTAGATCTCTAGAGGTAAAGATCTCCATTGACCTGAATTTGATCCACCTACAGAACATTTGGAGATCTTTATCCAAACTTACTCTGGGTTTAGATAAGAAATGATGCAGTTCTGAGGATTTTTAAAACTATTTTTCCATGTTCTAGCCTAATTGTGGGAATGCTGTACATCTTTTTTAACTTTGAGAGCATAAATCACTTGTTCACTCAAGGGTAAATACTGAGGACCTTCTCTTTGAATATCTCAAGTCTATCTTCCTCAGGCTTAGATCTATGCACACCTTGATCTTCGTTTCATATGAATTTGACACATCTACTAAACATTGGGAGGCTTTGGTCTAGCCTTTCCCTGGTTTTGTTTAAAGAGTGGCACAATTTTCCCAAGGAATATGGTTATACAATTATCTAGACTTTGTTTGATCTAAAGTATTCCCTATGGAGGATTGATGACTGGAGGACATGCAGGTTTGCTTAGTAGAGGAAATACTTGATGTCTGAGGATCTTCTCTCAACAGACCTCAAATCTTTAATCCTTCATGTCTATTGCTCTCAACTGAAGCATTAGTAGAGGATCTCAGTTTACCAGAAGTTGGTCCATTCACAGTAGAAGTTCCGGAGACCATTTTCACAGTTTGCTTAACAATTAATGGAGTTTTTTTTAGGAAAACCTTGGTAGAATCGTTTTATCATTGTGAGGAAAAGCTATCGATCAGGAGTCTCCTCTTTTTTGAAGACTGGCTGCCAGATGGCTCATCGACTTCTTGTCTCTCTTTGGATTTTTCCAGATCTATGCAGAACATAAATGCAACCTTCTTTAAATTTGTTTCGTATACAACACATCTGACAATCTCAATCCCTTTTTTCGACGCTCAGTTAAAGATTCAAATGAAGATTATGGGAGAGACCTTGGTGGACCACATTTTTCATCTTTCCATGAAAACGCTTGTCTTGTTTGGAAAGCCCAAGGATTTGCTGAAGTGGGCTCCATGAAGGGCTGCATGTGGTACTTTCCCGTCTTCAAAGGAGGACTCCCATATCGTATGGCACACTCGCACTGAAGTCTCATGCTGTCAGGTAGAGCTTATTAATAGTGTTTCTGTCCAGCGACTTTTCCGCTGGAGTATCACAATCCATAAAACCTTCCAGTGCCGTGGCCTGAAAGGAGAATTTGCCCTGATCATATCACCACAGGATTCCCTCAATAGCCCACAAGGGTTAGCTTTTAAGGCATGCTGCTCTGTAGTGTCCACCCTTAAACATCATCAAGCTTCTCTCGATTTCCAAGAGGCCTGCAGCAGCGACTCGTAACTGTAATGCGGACAGGGCACATTCAGATTTGGATGTGGGACCTAATCCTTCAGATACGACCTGGAGCTTCTCCCTATTGCTCCCAATGAAGGGAGGGTTACTAGTCATAATGAGAATTTACAAACAAGTTCCTTGTTAGGAGTTCTATTTAGTCAACATAAATGATAAGCTCCGCCCTGAAATCCCCTCCCAAGTGCGAAATGGAAGGAACCGGGGTGAGGGTAACGGGTAAGGGAGCCGTCAGAGAAGGAGAGAAGCAAAAAGGAAGAGAAAGAGAGAGGAAACAGTCAGCATTTTAGCCCAAATATTCACAAGAGCCACTGGAATCTGCCTTCGCAAACCCTACCAACTTTAACCCAGTGTGGCCTACTCCCAGTCTGGTGCGGCCCCCTCGCTCGCCTCAGACTGGGGTTGTCTTCCGGTTTAGGGTATTAGTGTTGGAGTTCTCCTTAGCCTGTCTGTCAATAGTGCTGGTGCCCAACCCCAAACCCCCTACATCTCTCCCTAGAGTGCCAGTGTTGGCACGCAAGGTTCCTGTGTCAACGGGGGCCGTCGGTCTGTCGCTCTGTGGCTGTGCAGCTTGCTGATCTTTTGGAAAGCAATTGTGAACCTGAAAGAAAGTGGCCCGGTCGACCGTGCCATATAGGGGAGCGGCCGACACCCCTCCGACCCCAACTCCCCCTAAACCTGCCAGCTTGGCATCCCGGGACAAAGTATACATGTTAATTTCACCACCCACAGAGGAAACAGTGTGGGGGTTTGGCAGGGTAGATACTGAGATGGGCCCCTGCACTGGAGGCAACTGCTGCTGGTTCTGGAGTTGGGAAAGCTGAGCGCTCTGCAGGCCAGAAGAGGCGAGGAGGGAAGCGGGCAGGCCGAAGTTCTTCACACCGACTGGCGAGGGATCTCGGGAATGCGAAGGGTCTGTGGAGCGTGAGCTAGAGCGGGAGCGATTCCGGAAGCGATAGCTGGGGAGGCGCAAGATAGCAGAAGTGCTCTTGAGGAGGTCAGTTCGCGATCGGCAGCGAGCCTCCTTATTCTTCTCGATGTAGATGTTCACTGCCAGCACTCCAATCATCTCCGCCAGGATGAAGGACAGCCCACCAAAGTAGAATGACCAGCCGTAGGAGTAGTGCCATTTTTTGTCCTCGTCTTTCTTCGTGCCAGGGTCACCAGCACTGGCTGAGATGTAGACAATCACTCCAATAATGTTGCTCAGACCTAGGGAAGAACAAGACACAGTTAGGCAGCCCCTGGCATTCAGCATCAGTACAGTAGTAAGTGGGAGACGTTGCTGGAATTAGTGGAGGAAAATCATCTTGTTATGCAAGACAAGCAGAGCACATGTGGCAACCAAACCACACATGCCAAGGGCCTTAATCAAGATGTCATATATGGAAGGCTATCAAACTGGCAGGGTATATGGAGTAGGCCTCAGGACCATCCAGCAAGCATTGAATCTCAGAGTGTCTGTAGGGCAAGGTGTCTGGGTAGACAAGAAGTGTGAGGGACAAGATGTCAGTGCGGAGAAATCATTTGAGTTTGAGGAGCAAGGTGTTCATGTGCAGAATTAATTTGACTCTCAGGACGAAGGTGTCCATGTGGACGTTAAGTGTGAGGGACAAGATGTCGGTGTGGAGGAAACGTTTGAGCGTGAGGAGCAAAGTCTCAATGTGGACAAATACATTGGCATCTAAGAAACAATCTGTCAATATGGAGAATATGTGAGGGACAATCTGTCCATGTGAAGAATTCATTTGAGTCTGAGGGGCAAGGTGTCAATGTGGACAATATATTTGTGTCTGAGCAAAAATTAGCTAATACCAAGTACATGTGTGAGTGTGAAGAACAATCTGTCCATGTGGACAATTCATTCGAGCCTGAGGGACACAGTGTCAATGTGTGTCATACATGTCAGAGGGATAGGCTCTAAATAGGCGGAAAATTGTGAATCTAAGCGAATGGGTGTTAAAATGGGTGACACCTGTGGGTCTGAGGGACCAGTTGTGAATGAAGACAATCTGTGAAATCATTGAGGGAAAGCAGCTAAAATGGAGGGTATGTATGAGCATGAGAGACGAGAATTCAAAGTGCTGCCTCAGAGCTTGGGTTGAGTGCTATCTGTGTGCTTCTTTCACGTTAGGATGACTGGTTACTCTTGTCTGGTCATTGATGTGTGCAAGTGAGTGTGTGTGACCTGTGGTGGACTAGCATCTCTTCCAGGTTTGCAATTGATGATGGCGGAATAGTCAACAACCCCATGTGACCCCTGGATTGGAATGTATGGGTTAGAAAAAAGGTTTGAAGGACACTGAAAAGCAAAAATAAAGAGGCTAAATAAATTCTAAGTCAGGCACAACACACAGAGCTTTGGAGTGACAGCTAAACAGGCAGCTAAAGGGCTTGAGTAACTATAATACCACATCAGACCAGGGGGTGGCGGAGTGTGCTGACTGTCTCTCTCAGTCTCTTACACACCATTCCCAGGAAATCCTGCCAGGTTCTGGCGCCTCTGATGACATCACTTCCGGTTCCGGCATAGATGACATCATTTCCTTTTCTAGCCCTTAAAACCGCCATCTTACCTCCACTTAATCAGTTCTGTTGTGGACTCTGTACTATGCACATCGTGGTACTAAACAATCAACCTTTGTAGCCAGGAAAACAATATATGGGTGGCTGCACCAAATCTTCATGATGTCTTGGTCTAATTCTTATCACACAGCATGGATCACCAAAGACTATTAAGGCTACTTGACAAGTAGTTTTTAAAAGAATCAGGCTCTCTCCTGTGCAAGTTACAATGAAGACAAGGGAGCAAGGGAATGTGCCAGTGGTTATTGCTGTCACCACACAGCTCAGGAGTCCTGGATTTGAACCCCAGCCTTGTCACTCCCTCTCCAGTCTGCATGGGTTTTCCTTCAGGTGTCTTATTTTTTCCTCCCAAATCCCAAAGACATCAGTGAGTGGGTGAGTTGTGTTTGTTGGATTCGCTGGAGACTCTTAACTGGCATTTGAACGTTTGGTACAATGGACTGGCACCTCAGCATAGGCCCTGGCAGCTTGTGAGCATGAACTGAATTTAATGGGATGGAGATGAGCACAAACAGTCTGTATATGGAAATCTATGGCCTAAAATTAGCAGAGTCAGGCCTTGACTGTGGATTGTACCGTATCAATCCATCCATCCATCCATCTTCCAAACCTGTTTGTCCAGAGAACGGCTGCAGGGAAAATGGAGCTTATCCCAGTAAGCATAAAGGAGAAATCCTTGCACAGGGTGCCAGTCCATCACAGGGGGAGTAAACACAAATGTCAGAAGCCAATTTAACATTGTTAATCCACCTAACCGTGGGGAGAAACCCATCTGGACACTGGGAGTAGCCAGGATGTAAACACCGGTGTCCTAGTGACTGGGCGGCAACTCTACCACTGCACCACCATGTGGCCCTATACTACTATATAATATAATCTTATATAGAAACGTCTACGCGTGGAAGTCTGTGTGTCTGTCTGTCTGGCCCGGAAGTGCGAGGTTACAGCATGAAGCTCAAAGAACCGGCAAGGCGGCCTCAAGTTAATGAGTCAGAAGAAGAACAAAGTATAAGGCTACAGCATGAAGCTGAAAGAAAACAACTCTGTCGCCAATGTGAGGAAAGAAAACGATATATAATATAATCTACTCTCTCTATATAAAATCTCAAGCCTAAAAGTACAATGATTCTTTGTGACGTTTTTGTCACGCTTTGAACCGGCTTATTTTAAAACCTACGTATCTTTGGTATCATTCTTTTCAGAATTTATCGAACTTTAATGTGATGTTGTTAGATTTTCAGATTCGCATTCCATTTTTAAATTATAAACTAAAAAATATCAAGAACTCACGTCCCGCGAGACGAGACTTTGTGCCAAGAGATTTAACCACGCCCGTGGCCGGAAATAAAAGACAAAGAGTACGACAGCTGCTGTACAGGCTTTTAAACGTTCGAAGCGCCGTGCGAGATGCAGATCACACGGCACGGCAGCAGTAGAAAGCCAGCAGCTGATTGAGCAAATAGGAGACATAAAAAACAAACTGTATTTGTTTCCCATTGTATCGCCGTTTAAGAGGGGGGTTCGGAGGAGCGACCGCGTCTCCTTGGGGTGCATTCATCCCCCCTCTTCACAACGTGAGTGGCAGAGACGCAAAGTGGCTGGCGAGCAAAGCGAGTGGGGTGGAACCCCCTAGTATAATATAACTAGCTGTGTAAGCCTGGGCTCCTAGAAACTATTGAAATTGTCACAAAAAAAATTGAAATGCAGAGTCGGCAGTTTGTTTTGCAGGCGTGCTCGCCCCCCATGGTCGATCAGCGGCTAAGCGAGTTTCACTCTCGTTTGTCTTTCCTCGGTGGTTTCACTTTAGCGATGGATTTGCTTTCTTTCAGCTTTAAGCTGTAGCCTCACACTTCCCGGCCAGACAGACAGACACACACTCTTCCACGTGTAGACGTTTATAATATAATATAATATAATATAATATAATATATCCATCCATCTCCCAACCCACTGAATCCGAACACAGGGTCACGGGGGTCCACTGGAGCCAATCTCAGCTAACAAGGCAGGAACTAATCTCAGGCAGGGTGCCAACCCACCACAGGGCACACACAAACACACCAAGCACACACTAGAGCCAATTTAGAATTGCCATTCCACCTAACCTGCATGTCTTTGGATTGTGGGAGGAAGCCGGAGCGCCTGGAGGAAACCCATGCAGACACAGGGAGAACATGCAAACTCCACGCAGGGAGGACCCGGGAAGCGAACCCGGGTTTCCTAACTGCGAGGCAGCAGCGCTACCACTGCGCCACCGTGCCGCCCAAATATAATATAATATAATATAATATAATATAATATAATATAATATAATATAATATAATATAATATAATATAACAAATAAGTGCACACGATAGACACTGGATACACAGATCTTTAAGATAAAATGACAAAGCCCACAACACTGTCGCCATGCACTGTGCCACTCTTCATGTCTACAGGACTCGCTGTTTATTAGTGCAGTCCTCAAGTTGGCACTCACTTCATGTTTCTGCAGTACTGACTCATATTGTACACCTAGAATGGCAGGTTATTCCAGTGGTGGGCACTGCCACCTCACAGATCCAGCATGTGGGGTGGGCTGTGCCCTGTGTGAAGGTGGGCATGCATATGAGTGCATGTCCCGACAGGCTGATATCCCCCATCCTGGGTTCCTGTCCTGTGCCCAGTGTTGCTGGGATTGGCTCCAGTCTCCTGTGACCCTGAACTGGGATCAGTTGGTCTGAGAATGTTGTGTTATATATCGTTGTTCCAACAGGAATTCACCAGGCTAATACAGTGGGGCACTTTAAAAAACTGCTAAAAACTCATTACTTTAACATGGCCTTCTCATAACTTCATTTTAATTTAATCCTGATACTCTGAATATTCAATTAATTATCATTACTATTCATGGTGGCTCTAAAATCCACACTGACCCCTACTCTCTCTTCTGTTTCTTTCTCGGTTTTCTGTGGGGGCGACCTGTACCACCACCACCTAATCAAAGCACCATGATGTCCTACATTGATGCATTAAAAGCCAGAAGTCTACATGACGATCATCATCAAGTCCTTCCAAGAGAACCCTAAATACAAAGTGGACTGTTTCATTGATGTCAGGTAGAATGCCCAGAGGGGACTGGGTGGTCTCGTGGCCTCAGAACCCCTGCAGATTTTATTTTTTTTCCAGCTGTCTGGAGTATTTTTTTTGTTTTTTCTGTCCTCCCTGGCCATCGGACCACCTTAGTCTTATTCTATGTTAATTAGTGTTGTCTTATTCTAATTCTTACTTTGTCTTTTTTCTCTTTTCTTCATCGTGTAAAACACTTCAAGCTACATTATTTGTATGAAAATGTGCTATAGAAATAAATGTTGTTGTTGTTGTAAATGTGATGGCTGAAGCCACTGCTAGAGCTGATTCCCTTAATTGAATGTTTTATTCCGGACACTGTTAAATAAACAGAAAATGAGCGCCCAATTGATGGATTGTCAATGGATGTGTATGACATCACTGATCTTGTATACAAGTGTGAGTGTTCATCTGAGCAAACCTCACACATGAGACAAAGACAGAAAGCCATTGCTGAGCCACACTCTCCATAAACGCAGTGGCATTGAAGAAACACAAATAAGCCACATAAGAAATTCAAATCCTTGTGTCCAAAACCAAAGTGCATGCATCACACGGACTGATGGATGGAGGCTCTATACACTGTGCACAGTGGACCATGGAGTGCCCCCCATTAACACACTCACCTTGGGTCAAAACCAACCGCCACCCTCCATTTCATAAGCGCGCCACGTACGGACGTTTGGCGCAGTGGTGTGCGGGTGTTCATTACAGCCGAGTCACTGGGGGGCAGCGACCGTGTGCTTTAAGGGTTCACAAACTGCACCCAAGACCACACCTGGAGCAGACAACGCCTGGTGATGACCACAGAATGACGGGGGGCATTCACAGTCATGGGGGTCTGAAGCTGCAGTATCTCAGCGGCATTAATAACTGGCTGCCATTTTATCACACAGAAGATATTCTGCGTTTCTGTTTATATATTTTGTTTTCCCTCATAACTCAAACAACTTGTAAAATATAATTTGGCTGCACCCTACAAGGGCGATGCTGTGAGCCCCCACCGAAAAAAGGGCGCTATATGAAATGAGAGGGTCTGCACACACGCACCGAGCCTGGAGATGCGAGTCGGTGCAGAGCCACAGCTACAGAGGCATTAAAAAAATAATTTGAGGTTGCAGCTCTCCAGCATGGCGGTTTCCTAGGATACACCACAATTAGAAATTTACCAAGTCTTTAGCGATAAATAGGACAATCTCTGGCATTGTATAACCGGCCTGAATAGACTCGGCATGTTTCAGTGTAAGAAAAACAGACTTTCAGTGGCGGTGGAGAGGAGGCGGATCGGGGGGGCCGGTGGGGGACACCAAGCACGTCAGTGGGTATGCAAAGCGCTCGACACACACACACACACACACACACACACACACACACACACACACACACACAGCACATCTCACCAGCGGCCACAAAGAGAATCCCGGCTCCCAAGATGATGTTCCTCTTGCTCTTGTAGAATCGACTGGCGGCGATGCACACTCCCCCCAGCAGGAGTAAGATGGCACTGAGGATGGGGAAGATGCTGGATGCCCTGACCACACCTGGAGGGGGAGACATTGAGATTGAGACATTCAGGCTACAGAATTAGAAAGGATGGTGACCAGGAAGGGCATGAGAAAATGGCGAGGTGGTGATGACAGGGCCAGGACACTAACAAGAACGGAGCGATGACGCTCTTCCATCTTCATGATATTTCCAAAATTGACATTAGCTGGAGTTAACATTTTTCCTGTTTCCATGATGTCCCCTTTGTTATGTCCTCAGAGTACAAACTTTATATTTGGAGCGTTGAACATTTGTCACCTCCAGTGTGAAATCTGCCTTAAGACCAAAGAGCTTTTAGCTACTGGATTATGGCAGTGTGTGGCACAGACGTTTAGCAGCAGTGGTATGCCATCAAAATGGCCGCAGTTTGGAGGCAACTGGCCAATTAACACCAATTCAGTCAGTCATCGTCCAACCCACTATATCCTAACACAGGGTCACGGGGGTCTGCTGGAGCCAATCCCAGGCAGCCACCACAGGGCAGACACACCAAGCACACACTAGGGACAATGTAGTGCCAATGCACCTGACCTGCATGTCTTTGGACTGTGGGAGTAAACCCACGCAGACACGGGGAGAACATGCAAACTCCATGCAGGGAGGACCCAGGAAGCGATCCCAGGAGTCCTTACTGTGAGGCGGCAGAGCTACCAATGCGCCACCGTGCCGCCCAACACCAATTCATATTTAGTTCATACCTTTACAGTGGACGAGTAAGAAGCTGGCCATTATGTGAGGACCTGACCTCATTTAGGGGTCCTCACAGTGAGTGCGTTCCGGTGAGGCTTTGGTCAATAATCCCCATTAGAAGAAACAAGATGCTTTCATCCCGGTCATGACAGTAAGGCTGATGAGGAACATTCTAGGAGCCATGGCAGAGGTGGCATTGAGAATGGTCACCGTAGTTCAATAGCACAGCCCCTCGCACTTATTTCAGTGCCCTCATTTAGGGGTCCTCACAATGAGTGCTTTGTCGCAAGGCTTTGGTTAATGTTCTCCATTAGAAGGAACAAAGATGCTATCAGCCAGGTCGTGTTGGTGAGACTGGTGAGGACCACTCTAGGAGCCATTACAGAGGTGGCACGGAGAATGGTCTCCGCAGTACAACAGCACACCCTCTTGCTCTTTTTTCGTTTCCACTAAACACCAAGCTACTTTATGACTTTGGGTCGGCTGCCTTATTAAAGGAGGGGATGGAACTGGGAGGGATCTAATGCTCCATTTTTCAGAAAATCCCCTTCTTCTAATTTTGTGTTCTTATTAGTTTTACTTTTCTGACCATGTTGGTGACACTATAATGGTTGGTGACACTGAAGTAGAACATGATGGTACAGAACATAAAGCCCCGCTGGTCACTTAAACAACTGTGATGTCTGTAAAGGTAATGGAGATGTAGTGGGGGTGATGGTTGATTATGACAATAAAAGTGGTGTTGGCGATGACAATAACAACAAATGGTGGTTGCTGTGGCGACAGTAAAGGTGGCGGTAATGATGTCAACAAGTGATGATAATGACACTGATGACAGTCATCATGCTCGAGGATAACCTTTACAATGGTGATTGTGAGACGACAGCAAGTATGAAAAGGACAACAATCACAGCATTCATGTGGTGGTGAGTATGTCTTGGACGGCATTGCAAAGGATGGTGATGATGATGGTGATGTTGATGACATTAATGATGGCACTGATGTCAGTGAAGATGAAAATTATAATGGCTCTCATAAGACTGATGTCAGTTTAGATAACTTTAATTATGCTGATAATTTTGCAAATGGTAGTGATGATGATGATGGTGACTATTGTGGTGTTGGTAATAATGGTGATGTTAGCATTAATGGGGGTCAACATGAATATAATAGTGTAGTAAAGATAGTTCTGATACATGGTAAGGTTAGTGAGGGTGATAAAGGTGCAGTTGATGATGATGATGGTGATGATAAAAATAATAGAAATAGTGACAATGGCAGAGGTGACACACATGCTAATAATGATGAAGTCAGTTGCACTTCTATTAATGATAATAATGCTGATGATGATGATGATGACTTGACAATAATGTTAATAGAGATGGTGTTGATGTTATTGACGATCTTGTCAACAGTGTTGATAATGATAATGACGGGGCTGCTGCTGCTGATGACATCACAATAATGCTGTTAATGATGATTTTAGTGATAGTGTTGGTGAAGATGATGATGATGATGATACTGCTGATAATCATAATAGTAATAATGACAATGACAGAGGTGACACTGAAGGTGGTAGTAATGATGATGATGCTAATAATGATGAAGTCAGTTGCACTTCTGTTAATGATAATAATGCTGATGATGATGATGATGACTTGACAATTATGTTAATGGAGATGGTGTTGATGTTATTGACGATCTTGTCGATGGTGTTGATAATGATAATGATGGGGCTGATGATGGCATTGATGACATCACAATAATGCTGTTAATGATGATTTTAGTGATAGTGTTGGTGAAGATGATGATGATGATACTGCTGATAATCGTAATGGTAATAGTGACAATGGCAGAGGTGACACTGAAGGCGGTAGTAATGATGATGATGCTAATAATGATGAAGTCAGTTGCACTCCTGTTAATGATAATAATGCTGATGATGATGATGACCTGACAATAATGTTAAGAGATGGTGTGGATGTTATTGACGATCTTGTCAACGGTGTTGATAATGATAATGACGGGGCTGATGATGATGACATCACAATAATGCTGTTAATGATGAATTCTAGTGATAGTGTTGGTGAAGATGATGATGATGATGATGATACTGCTGATAATCGTAACGGTAATAGTGACAATGGCAGAGGTGACACTGAAGGCGGTAGTAATGATGATGATGCTAATAATGATGAAGTCAGTTGCACTCCTGTTAATGATAATAATGCTGATGATGAAGAAGACTTGACAATAATGTTAATAGAGATGGTGTTGATGTTATTGACGTGTTGTCAACGGTGTTGATAATCATAATGACGGGGCTGCTGCTGCTGCAGAGGACATCAATGGCATCACAATGATGTTGTTAGTGATGCTTTTAGTGACAGTGTTGGTGATGACGATGGTTGTCGTGGTGAGAGTAGTCAGGCGTGTCGACGATGAACACAGAGATGACAGCAGCATCCATAAATGGACATGAAGGCCAAGGACTCACGGAGCAGGTACTCTGCACTGTCATGGTCGTAGTCCGCATCTTCAGGGAAGTGGTTGATCTTCATACAGACTCCTCGTTTTAGCCCTGCAGAATAGGAGAAAGAGAGAAAGAAGGAGATACGCAAAGCCATAAAAAAAGAAGAGAAAACAGAAGAGTCAGAGACTCCCGAGAGAAAGCTCAATACCCGGAGGCCAGAGTCTTGAAAGTTTATCTGCCGTCCGGCTGGACTCGGGTTCAGGGTTGACAGGTACCTGCTATTCTCTGCTGAAGCAGCTGGTGGTGACAGATGTGCAGGTGATGAGTGGATGGACAGATGGATGAAGATGAAGATGAGTGAAGAGGCTGTGAGCAGGTGACATCATCTCAGGTGTGTTCATACCTAAGAGGAGAGGGGTGGGGTGGGTAGAGAGACAAAGAAAGTGTGGAAAAGAGAAGAGGAGAGGAGTGACAAGGATGGGAGCAATAAACGGGCAAGGAATAGAGACACGGGGTCAAGTGAGGAGGAAGAGGAGAAGCAAAAGAAGAGAGGAGAAGAAAAGAGAGGAGGAGAAGGGGCACAAATGAAAGCAAAAGAAAGGGAAACTGAGGGACAAAGACAAACACAGAAAAGTAGAAAAATAACAAGGAAAGGAGCAGGAAAAAGACAAAGAAGAGATGAAAAAGCATAAGAAGCTGACAAAACAAGTAAAGATGAAGGAGGGAAAGAAGGAGCGTGAGATAGGAGAAAGCAAAGTCAGAAGAGGAGAGGAGGCAGCTTAGCGGAGTAGAAATGAAGGGCGCAAGAAAACTAGTGGAGATGTGAGAAAGAAAGGGAAATGGGAAAAGGGAGGGAGGAAATAAAGGGAAAAATGAAAAGATAAAATGAAGGAGAATGAAGAAATAAGAAAACCAGAGGAGCAGAACAGGTGAGAGGGAGTGAAGAACAGGCAAATGAAAAAGGGAAGAGAATGGAAATGAAGAGAGGGAGAGGGGTAAGGAAAGAGAAGGAGAAGAGGAGGAAGGCAATTTAAGGAGAAGGAATGAGAGGATAAAGTAGAAGGGAGTGAAATATGGCAATAAGGAGTGGAGGAAAGGAGAACGAGGAGGAGACGAAAGGAGGAAAAAAAGAAAAGAACAGACAAGCAAAATGGTGGACATGGAAATTAGTAGAGAGAGGAAAAAGGAGAGGATGAAGAAGAAAAGGAAAGGACAGAAGGAGAGAATGACAGGGAAGAAAAGATAACAGATTGTGGAGCAGAAAGACAGAGAGATTCAGAGAAAAGTGGAAAGATGGATAAGGGCAATGAGATGGAGGAGAGAAGAGGAGAAGTTAAGGAGGCAAAGCAAGAAAAAGCAGAAATAATGGAGAAGAAGAGTTGAGAAGGTTAAGGAGGAAACAGGAAAAATGAAAGAAGAAAGGAGAAACAGACGGACAGAGAAGAGGAGTCAGGGAGACAACATGAGATTTAGTGGCAAATACGGAAGCTGGAAAATAGAGAGAGATAGAAGGTGGAAGAGAAAGGAAAGAGAAGAAGGGGCCCCACAAGAGAAGTGATGAGGGGAAGAAAGGAGGAGTAGAAACAAGAAAAAGAAGAAGGACAAGAGAATTAGAGATGAAGATATAAACAGAGGAGGACAGAAGGTGACAGAGATAGTGAAGATAAATGAGGACAGAAGGATGGAGAAGAAAAAGTGGACATGAGAATTAGAGACGGAAAACTAAGCAAAAGTATGGCAGAACACAGCAGGATCCTCCGCTTGGAAGAACAGACGCAGATAAAGTAGAAAAGAAGAGAAAATGAAAGGCAAACAAGACAAGAATGAAGAAGGCATAGAAGAAGGGAAAGAGGTGGATATATAAGAGAAGGAAGAAGGTGGAGCAAAGATGTATAAGAGGATGAAAGAAGAAAAAGAGGAGAGAAAAGAAATGGCAGGAGAAGAAAGAACAAAAAGAGAACACAAGAGAGAGGGAGAGAAAAAGAGTGGAGGACAGAAGATAACATAACAGAGAAGAGAAAGTAATGGAAAGGATGAGATGAAGGAATGCATGAAAGTTATTGGTAAATTCAACAACTGAGAAGAAGAAAAGGGGAATGAGCAAAGAAAGAGAAGAACTGAGTAGAGGATGAAGAAGGGTGACATGAGAGTCTGAGATGAAGAAACACATGAGAGAGAAGAGGAGGAGAAAAGGAGTGGAGGACAGGACATACTATGAAAGAAAAGAGAAGACACGCTGATGGAATGGAGGAGAAGAAGGAGTTTCTGAAAGATGAGGTTAAGGGAACAAAGGTCAAGGAAAATGGGAGACAAGATAGAAAAGAAGACCAAATAGAAAACCAAAATAAGTCATATGAAGGAAGAAGGCTTGACAGAGGAAAAAGAGGTGGATGCATATGAGAAGGAAGAAGAAGTAAACAAGAATTAACTGGGAGCAAGTAGAGTGTGATGGAGAAGAAAAGAAGAAAAAGTTAACGGGGAAAAACAGGAACAAAAGGACCAGAAAAAAACTAGGTGGGGAATAGAAGGAGAAAACCAGGAGTGCAGAAAAAGAAAAGAAAGAAAGAAAGAGGGAGAAAGAGAGCTGGTGAGAATGAGTCTGACGTTTCTGGTTTCACACACAAACATCAAGCGAGTTAAAAACAAGACTCAGACGCCACAGACCTCTGAAATGACTGGCCAGTGGTTCCCACCACCGTCTCTCGTCGGCACCTTCTAACTGGCATGAAATGATGAAGAAAAGGCCGAGCTCGTGAAGAGAGCCCCTGTGCAACGCTCTAGGTGAGCTTTTGAGAACATGGCCACTGTTGTCAAACCCAGTGGGTGGGGGGTGGTCTTCCTACAAAATCCCCGGATGAGGCTCCAGTCCACTGTTGGACCAGTGGTGTCTCTGCATTCAGGACAAATGGGCCCCCTGGAGATGGAGCTGTTGTGGAAAAATTACCAGTAAGTGGTAAACCTGCCTGAAAAACTGAATGTATCGTTAAAATGTTCATAGCAAACTCAACTTGGTCATCTTAATTTGATTTCTTACCTGTAAAACTATTTCTTTTGGAGTGTGTCAAATTGTCTGTGTGCCCGTTTCCAGGTTGCTCATTTCCCTCGCGTGTTCTGCCATACTTTTGGTGCACAGGGGCAGCCTCAGCTTTTCAGTTCCACTGTGGGGTGTGAAAGCCGAGAACTTTTATGCCACGTGACTTGAAGGTTGTGTCAACTTGAACATTTTGCTTTTTTTGGAGTAGTTGACAACATTATCGTGAACCTTGATGATTACTTATGATTCAGCATGTTGCCTATTCAACAAAAAATTGGAAATTTATGAAAATTGATTTATACTTCTGCTTTCAGCATCAAGCAATTGATGCTGATGTTGAGATTTAATTCTGTCCTTTAGTGGTTATGGCAATATGTTGAACGGGCTTCACTTTGCGTGAATATGTTGTCACACACGTGTGCTTGGGAGTCAACCAAAGAGACCAGGAAACGACAATTGCACGCCAGGCCAGGGGGTGGTGGGGTGCACTGAACCTCTCTCTTTTCTCTCCGCAGACCAAACATGAGAAATCTTTTCTGCCCCAGCCACAAGGATGTCACTTCCTGTCCCGGCCCCGAGGACGTCACTTCCTGTCCCGGCCCCGAGGACGTCACTTCCTGTCCCGGCCCCGAGGACGACACTTTCTGTCCCGGCCCCGAGGACGTCACTTCCTGTCCCAGCCCCGAGGACGTCACTTCATGTGAACCGGCTATAAAAGCCCCTCATCTTCCATAGTTAAACAAATCTGGTTTGGACTCTAACCAGTACACATTGTACTCTACTTTAAAGCCTTTTGCAGCCAGGCAAACTATACGGGTGACTGCCCCAAACCTTTGCTGTGTGTCCAGCTGTTTCTTTCACAATGTATCGCGTTATTCGGGAGACATTTCACTCTCACTGGTGCTGGTAAGCTAACACACTCCCTCCGCTCCCTCACATGAAGGTTACTGATGGTGGTCTCCTTCCTCAGATGCCCTCCAACACCAATGATGCCCCTCTGATCTTCCACTGTTATATTTCAGTCAGGGTCCCCCACACCGGCTCGAGTTCAAAGTCTTATCTGATGTCTGTTTTGTTCATTTCTGATTACTTTAATTTATGTTAATTATTTGATTTATTCTTTGTTTTTTCTTTTGCCCTTTTGCCTCTAATGTGCCTTTGTGCTTTGTAGGCAGTTCCCCAAGAGGCCCATCACTGTGAGGGGCTGCCCTCAGCCCTATAAAGACGAGGGTTACCCGCGGTTCTTGACGGCTCATTGGGATGCGATCGGGAGTTGGTGAGTTCTTATATTGTCTTTTGCTTGAGCTTATTGTGATTTCTGGAATTTTTGACTTGTGCTCTGTGTAACCAGCGGGGCCGGGGGGTTTGGGGTATGGGGGGTATTGTAGCACCCCAAACACAACTACCCAGATACAAGTCTCGGGTGCAAATCCACATATTTATTATACAAAAGCACCTTAAAAAGGCGCAATAGTAACACAATTCTTCTCTTTCTTTCTCTACACCTCCCAGGCATGCTTTGTCCTTTTCCACCCGACTCCAACTTGCCTGGATGAGGTCGAGCGGCTTCTTTTATGTCAGACCCTGGAGAACTTCCGGTGCGAGGGCAAAGCCTGATGGAAGCACTTCTGGGTCGATCGGAGGTTTGTGAATCCCTTCAGCTCTCCTTGGCAGCCCCCACAGAACACAACAGGACTCTCTTACAGGATTGCAGGTTCCAGCATGCCCTGCGGGTGTCTGTGTGGGTATCCTAACCCAAGGGGTCTGCAGTCTAGAATATTGGGGGGATATTTATCCTTGCTCATCTCCCCCAGTCCTTCTATTGTACTGACCTCCCGGCCGGGTAAGGATTCTTATCGAATATGGCCAGTCTACGCATGCCGTCCATCACATCTGCTTTTTACTTTAACATTTATTTACTTAGCAGATGCTTTTATCCAAGGGGACTTTGAACTTTCTTTGCTGGATTTGCATTTGGGATTTGTTTGCCTTTGCAGGCATTGCCTCTCTGGCAGAGGTGACCAACTCTGATCCTGGAGGGCCGCAGTGGCTGCAGGTTTTTGTCCCAACCCTGTTGTTTAATTAGAAGCCAAGCCCCCCCAATAACAGATCTTATTTCATTTCATGGCTTCTTTGTATTTTAACTCTGCCATGTCAGTTCATTCTTAAATCATGGATTTTTTCCCTTTCTAACGATAC
Organism: Polypterus senegalus; assembly: GCF_016835505.1. Lineage (NCBI taxonomy): Eukaryota > Metazoa > Chordata > Cladistia > Polypteriformes > Polypteridae > Polypterus > Polypterus senegalus. Next base: position 11,308,669 of record NC_053171.1, read on the forward strand.
ACGTATCATCTGATTCATTTGAAGCCTAAAATGGATGAGGAATTTTCCGTTCTTCACTTTTTCTTCAGTTTCATTTTGAGTTCTTAATTAAACCAAATAGTGAATGATGAACACACACTGGTGGAAATGGAGACACGTTAGATGGGGAACTGCTGGTTCCTTTGCATCTTATTGCTAATAAGGAGGAGTTGAAACAATACATACAGCTGTTTAAGACTCAAATAAGTGATTAAGGGTTCAAATGTCAACAAGTGAGACAACTAAAATGAAGCAGAAAAATGTCACTGGAGCAATAAGCGCTTCATCAGCAATGAGTGATTTCTCTTGAAGCAATTGAGTTGGAACAAAAACCCGAAGCCACTGCGGCCCACCAGGACCAACGCTGCTCAGTCCTGATTTTAAGGGTCTGAGTCCTTAATAGCAAATTAAATTATGTTAATTAGAGGCAAAAAACTAGTCACTAATCAAGAAAATGGTTAGAATGAAGACCTGTAGCCACTGGGGCCCACCAGGACCAACTCTGCTCAGCCCTGATTTAAAGGGCCTGAGTCTTAAATTCAGTGGCGGCTGGTGAAAATGTTTTGAGGTGGGGCTGTGGTACAGCAAACAATTTCTCAAACAATTCTTCACAAATCAAAGCAATATGATTTATTGCAATGCAGACAAAGTTAAAGAACATTATTAAATCATGTCTGATCAATTATTTCAGTATATATATATATATATATATATATATATATATATATACACACACACGACAAATGTGAGGACAACCATGTACAGGAAAATAACTGTGGTGGGAAAAAAAAACTGCATCTTTTTTTTTACTTATTTGTACAGGAATTTTGCTCTTCTCTCCTTCTGATTAACAAACTTCTCAATTACTTTCTTATTGAAGTCAGGAATGTCTCTGACAAGTTTCTTCTCAATAGAAAGCATTGCCACAAAAGCCCCACAAAATTTAACACAATCAATTATCTTGGATAAAATATACCGATTTTTATCTACCTCCTCGTTGTGTTTTCTTATCGCAATCCTGTGACCGTCGTCTAACTGAGTAGCGATGTTTACTCTTCCCAAAATGGCTAGTTTGACGGAATTATCCATGTGTGTCCTGGTGTTCTCATGTTTTCTTACTTTCTCGGACAGGTGCTTCATATCTCTCACTCCCGTAACTGTCCAAGCAGGATCTGTCCCAGTTGCTTTAAACAACAAGCACGGAAACAAAATAAGGCATTAGCAGAAACGCATCCACATAGCCAGGCCTTTTGGTGTACCAACTGGAAGAGTAGCTTGCGTGTACTTCTTCCCTTTTTCGCTTATCTGCTGTCTGATTAAGAGGTTAGGCTGATCTGGACCCAGCTCCTTTACCTTCAGTTTTTCTGCCAAAGTTCTCTTCTCAAACGGATATTGGAGTAGAGATTGAACAGAGTTGGGTTCGTGTCCGGAATTAACAACACCTGAGTCCACCATTGTCACGTAATGTTAATTGAAAATTGCGCCACTACAGACCATCCTTGATTTTAGCTGCTTGGGGCGACAGAAAAATCGCCCATTTCAGTTAAGATTTGAGGACGCTGATTGGCTAAATTTTATGTCACATCTTGAATATATTTATATCTTGAATCAGCATTTGACTAAATTCTACAAAGACCCGCCTCCTTTGGGCGATATCTCGATCGCCCTCAGCTGAAATTGAGGCGTGCTGACAGGCAGAGAAGTTATATGGTGATGGTGAAAACATTTATTTTTTACAGAAGATTTTCTAATATATCACATCATATAATTATACATTTAAATAATTTATATAATTATTATTTTGTGTGTGTGGTTCAGGGAGGGCGGCGCCCTAGCGCCCTCTATTGGCCAGCCGCCACTGCTTAAATTTCTCTCTCTCTCTATACAGGGTGGTCCAGATGTAATTATGTAATTTTCGTTACGCTATAACTTATTAAGTTTATTACATAGAAAATCACCCGAAAAATCCTCGACCATCGAGAAGTGTGCGAACTGACAACATGAAGAATCGTCTTCGTGCCGAACTGGAATGATCCCTGCATAAATCAAAGTCATCCGGTCAACCTGGATCTGCATAATTAGATCTGGACCACCCTGTAAAATCCAACATCTGTCTGTCTGTCTGTCCGCTTTTCATGAGAGAACTACTTAACAGATTTAGATTGGGTTATTTTCTATAATTTGCTTGAACATTCCAGTTGATTTTGTGGCTTCTCTCATCGCACTAAGAATCATAGTTGGCTTGCCGGAGACAAAGTCTGTGGGCCAAGGGGAGGGGGAAGCGTGACGTCTGGAGTGGGGAGCCAGGCAGGGTCCTCCTCACTCACGTGCCAGCCTCTGTTCAAATTGCTCTACCTCTCGCCATGTTTTGGAGTATTCCTTGCCTCCTCTTAGCTCGCTATACCTGTTAGTTTATTGGTTTTTAAACTTTGTCCTGTTTCACTACTGTGTGGGGGACAGCTAGTAGCAAATAAATTAAAGTTAATTAGTAGCAAAAACTAGTCACTAATCAAGAAAATGATTAGAATGAAAACATGTAGCCACTGTGGCTCTCTAGGATCAGAGTTGGCCACCCCGCCTAAGCCTTTTATGCTCTTCCGACCTTCACAGAGTAATACAGCTTTTTTTGCAAAATAAACCTATAAATTATAAAGATTCTGTGCTGTTCTCCGTGATAGTAGCCAGAAGTTTTTGATGGGATTTCCCCTCCAGTGGGCATTTTTGGAGTCATTGAACTATCAAGAAGAAAGCCACTGTTTGGAACTCTCGAGCAACGTAATTTCCACAGCTCCTTCCCTGCAGCTCCAATGATCTTTCCTCTGCCTCATCCACTACCTGCATATTCACACCACTAACTCAGCCTCATACTGCTCACTTGGGGTCTCAGGTAACACTTTTTCCCAACTCCATGGGCAGATCAAAGCTAGAATTACCCTACTTGCACAAGGCAGCAGCAGTTTTGAGAGAAAACTGAATCAGAGAGATGGACACAGAGAAGTCAGAATTCACACAGAACTCGTAACCAGGAAGACTATGATTAGATAAGAAAGCTCAGTGTCTGTAGCCAGAATCAGAGTGGTAAATCATAAGCCAAAAAGAACCTCAAGATGTAAATCGTGATCAGGGAGCAGTAAAATGAAAGACTAACAATATGAAATGATGCAAAACCTTTTCTTTCAGGAATCTCTATCTTGGATGATTAGATAGATAGATAGATAGATAGATAGATAGATAGATAGATAGATAGATAGATAGATAGATAGATAGATAGATAGATAGATAGATAGATAGATACTTTATTAATCCCAAGGGGAAATTCACATTAGGCACACATGGCGCCAGCTTTTTAAAACGTTGCGCTAGTCACATGATGATGTGCAACCTTCAAGGGATTCTTAGTAACCAGTCTCCAATACGGTGGGGTCCATCAAGAAAACAAGATGGCACCACAGGAGAACATGGATCATTTCTAGTTAAATTAAAAACACAAGAAGGCAAAAGATGAATATGAACATTAGATCCCTTGGCATCAGAAACATGGAAAACCAGACTTAAATATTTAAAGGCTAAGGAACAGCTGGGGAAAACTCAACTTATAAATGAGACAAGGATCTTTCCCGAGATCGCTGGAAGCCATGTGCCCTGGCCAATAAATGTAATCATCGGGAGTGCGGCACTCTAAGTGCTTCATCATGTCTCCCTCTCACACACTCTCTGCATGGCGTCTCAGGATGGCTCGTCTCTCCAGGTCCCTGTGGCTCCAACACTTAGGTTGCAGCTGAGCCTTGTTCTCTAAATTGTGTGTAATTTCTGTTTAATTTATTTTTGCATTAATATTTGTTGTATGTTTTTATGTAATTTTTTTTTAATGTTATGGTTATTTATTATTTAATGTTTATGTATTGTGTATTTAGGTTGTTTGAATCTATTTCTTGCGTTTTGTGGGTGGACCCACACGAGAGGTGTGGCTACCACGACATCACTACTTTGGGACCGCCCCCAGCCTTTATAGTGAGGTTGAGCAGATGGTCTCAGTAGGTTGTCATTGAAGTTTCAGGAGGAAACGTCTCAATCTGTGAGAATTGTGTTGATTTCCCTGTTTTTTGTGGACGGACTGTTTGAGTTTTTGGATTCTGAGTACTGAATAGCAGATTTCGTCTGGTTTGCTTTGGACTGCCATTTTTAGGAAATCCTTTCGTTCTTGTTTTGCCTTTTTTCCATTTTTGCTCTCTTGATTGGTTTCTGCGAAAATATTCTTCATTGGTCTTGTCCTTTATGCCAGAGGTCTTATGGTTTCCTCTCTCTTGAAGAGTATTTTTAAAAATATTTGTGAACTGTTAATAGTGTAGGACAGACTGACATTATTCATTTTGCTATGGCTGAAACACAATCCTTTGTCATAAAAAGCCAATGTCAAACACTTTTAACATCTTATTGACTGGGCCTCTCTTTGGAATGCAGTTTCTGAGCCTTATCTGATAAAATAATCAATCACAAGCCAAGTGACATCATAGAGATGGCTAAATCCCCAAGCTCAAAGAGCCATAACTCAGTGACTGGCAAACCTTGATGGACAAACTTTTAGTCATCCAAAAATGATGGGCTGATGTGCACCCAACAACCCAAAGGCAAGACTCAATTCCTTTCTTTACAAACCCCTGCACACCCTAAATCCCCTCTCGATTCATCCAACTCACTGCTCTCAGCCTGGACATAACTTTGAAGCAGGGACACCATAGACTACAGGGTGTGACCACCTTTACTCTGAAGGGCAATCCAGTGTATGGAGGACTTGTCTGTATAGGAGATGGATGAGGGGCCTACGAGTCCAAATCTTGTTGAGCAAAGCAAGTGTACAAGCAGAGAAAGACCTCTTGTAAAAGGCCACACATTGGTCTTGCTAATGACAGGAGCTGACCTATCACCAGCCACCCAGTTGGTGTAACTTTGCTAGCAACTGAGGACATTGTATGTAAAAAAACAAGGCGATGAATGAGAAGAGCCCCTGAACAAAGAAAGAAAAGCACATTGAAGACCTTTCCACATGCTGGAGAAAGCCGACCAGAAAAGGAACAAAGCATCACCTACATCCAACTGTAAGTACACCTGTTTTGATTCTGAGACCTATTAACTATAACTCAGTAGTTGGGATAAAGCCAACTGATGTACTATGATATTGGTGTCACTGAAACTGGAAGTGATAATCTTGTGAGGGGGAAGTCTTTAGCTGTTATAAGTTTCTTTCTAAATCAAGTGAGAAGGTTCAGACCAGCATCTCCCTCACACACACGGGGTAACCCAGCGTATACTGGCTGTAAGCAAATCAATGCTACGGTGCAGAATAACTACCCAAAAAACGTAGCCATTTTGACCACATGAATTAAAAGATCAGAATTCATAAGTTATGTGCCTTGTCTGCAGGACAGAAAAAGTTATTGGTTGTTATTTTATGTTTTGCATTGTTTGTTATTGTTCTTTGTGTATATAATCATCTTTTTCTACCACTGAGTCATAAATAAATTGGATTATTTGGTTTATTGGACAAAGCATGGGTACTTTGTTGAGAATAGTCTCTCCCCATGTCCAGATCACAACAGAATAAGTGAAAGTTTTTAATGTAGACTTTCGCCAATTTATGAACCTCATTCATAAATTTTACAGCTCTTTTCATATTTTTGGCATCCTGACTGGAAGGTAAAACAAAGATTCCCGGGTGGGCAAAAGTTAAAATAAATACTTCTCCTACATTAATTTGGCGTTCATGAGTGGTGTCTTACTAATATTTTTTTAATTACTTCCAGGGCAACATTTACAATGAATTAACTAATTAAATAACATCAATCAATCAGTTCTTCGTCTCACGATATGCAGTATTTCCTACAGCAGGCTGTGCTCCTTTTTTAGGCCCAAGTAGGTCTTGAAGCCTGCCTGTTGAGTTTGGGGGTCAGGCTGCCTGAGAGGAGACCTTTTGAGGCCTACACCCTTTCTGCCATTTTGAGTTGCTGCTTCACAACACCAACAGACTTTTCACACTAAGAGTGGAACCCTTCACACACACACACACACTCACACTTGTGCTACTGGACTAAACTAACCATAGGTATCACCTTGCAAATCCATCTGCTGCACGTAGTACAGTCATCCCAGAAAGCCTGCAGGCCATCAAAATTCACAATCTGCTCAGTGAACTTGACGACAAAATAACAGAAGATTTACACTTTCAAATTGGTTGCAAACACTGAGCAACAGGGGGTTCAGGCCAACCATGACCCACTGCACAGAATGCAGATGGGCATTACAAGGCTGTCAAAGTAAACAGCTGCTTTATGGCTCTAGAGAAGAGAAGCAGATATGATGGGACATCATCATCATTGTCGTCGTCATCACCAACATGCTCACATACTCAAACATCAAGAAAGTGCCATCAAAAGAAACTGAACTCAAGATGGGTCTGAACTCCTCTTTATGGCACAGCTTGAGGTCTTCTACCATAACAAAAGGCTGCTGTCTGTGCCCGTGTGTTTTTCCGGTTCCTCAGAGCAATCTGACTGGTCAGTTTGGTTTTGGCGACGTGATCGACAGAGGAAGTGCCGGACAAGAGAGATTCAGACACACAAGGAGGAGTAGAAGTGTTGGAGGCACGCTGAGAGTCGCCGTCGAACACTCAAAGTACAAAAAGCAGCACCTCGAAATGCCCCAGTCTGAGAAGCAGTGCTTTATGGGAACGCACTCGACAGAAGGAGCGCCGGACAAGAAAGGTTCAGACACATGAGGGTGTAGAGGAAAGGTGCTGAAGGCACACATAGGGCAAGAGATATCAAAAGTGTTTAAATGTATTCGACATGCTGTCCTCGACCGGCACTGCTGGCCAATGTATTGATAATAGTAATGATGATGATGACTGGCATTTTCAGTTGGTTGACATCTCTAAACACGTCCAGAGTGAACAGCTGTGGTTATGTAGTCAAGTGTTTCTTGTGATGTTCTTGTGTTTATTGCTGCTGCCCACAATTGTGTCTTGTGTCAAATCCCTAAATTAGATCCGCACCTTCTCCCAGCCTGGACACTTCAATTTCCTCTTAAACACCCAAAATCCATCCATTATCCAACCCGCTATATCCTAACTACAGGGTCACGGGGGTCTGCTGGAGCCAATCCCAGCCAACACAGGGTGCAAGGCAGGAAACAAACCCTGGGCAGGGCGCCAGCCCTCCTCCACAGGGCACACATACACACACACCAAGCACACACCAGGGACAATGTAGAATCACCAATGCACCGAACCTGCATGTCTTTGGATTTTGGAAATAAACCGGAGTACCCGGAGGAAACTCACACAGACACGGGGAGAACATGCAAACTCCACACAGGGATGACCCGGGAAGTGAACCCCGTTCTCCTAACTGCAAGGAGGCAGCGCTACCCACTGCGCCACTGTGCCGCCTAAACGCCCAAAATGTGAAGGCTAAATGAATCAGCATCTCTAATTTGAAGGAGTGCAGATGTCCTGAGGTGGATTGTAGTTCAGTCCTGGGTTGACTCCTGCCTTGTATCCCATGCTGCCTGGATTGGCAAGTTAAGGAAGGCTAGAGGGCAGTAAATGATCGATTACTCCCCAGTGACCCCTGGTGGTTGGTCCTTGCCACTATTGCCCTAATCTGACAGGAGAAACAGTGGGCGTGGATGTGGGCACATGCCCTGCGTTGGCACCATACAGCCTTGTAATTGGGTCTTCATGACATTGAGTTGTGAAAGGGGATGGAAGAATAAATTAATAGATAGATAGATAGATAGATAGATAGATAGATAGATAGATAGATAGAAAGGCTCTAAATGATAGATAGATAGATAGATAGATAGATAGATAGATAGATAGATATGAAAGGCTCTAAATGATAGATAGATAGATAGATAGATAGATAGATAGATAGATAGATAGATAGATGTGAAAGGCACTATATAATAGATAGATAGATAGATAGATAGATAGATAGATAGATAGATAGATAGATAGATAGATAGATAGATGTGAAAGGCACTATATAATAGATAGATAGATAGATAGATAGATAGATAGATAGATAGATAGATAGATAGATAGATAGATATGAAAGGCACTATATAATAGATAGATAGATAGATAGATAGATAGATAGATAGATAGATAGATAGATAGATAGATAGATAGATAGATAGATAGATATCTCTAATTTGAAGGAGTGCAGATGTCCTGAGGTGGGCTGTGGTTCAGTCCTGGGTTGACTCCTGCCTTGTATCCCATGCTTCCTGGATTGGCAAGTTAAGGAAGGCTAGAGGGCAGTAAATGATCGATTACCCCCCAGTGACCCCTGGTGGTTGGTCCTTGCCACTATTGCCCTAACCTGACAGGAGAAACAGTGGGTGTGGATGTGGGCACGTGCCCTGCGTTGGCACCATTCAGCCTTGTAATCGGGTCTTCATGACATTGAGTTGTGAAAGGGGATGGAAGAATACATTATTAGGGTAAAGCTGGAGTGATTAAACAATTATAAGAGTGTAATTAACAGTCACCAAATGGCCATGCTCTCATTCTGTTTTTAATGCGGTCATTGGCACCTGGTGCTAGAATGGAATCAGAATAATCAGCCAAGTGGACGTCCTGCAGCTCTCGGTGGTCACAGATAAAAGTGAGCCGCATCCAATATAAAGACAAATAAACTCAAAGGAGAGGCTCAGACGTAGCCATTGGAGTGAGGAGGACTGGGGCAGAACACGCGCTGGCCGAGCCACACAAATGTCACACACAGGAACAAACGACCATTGTAATGAGAAAGGGGAGCGAGTTAAGATGAAGACTGGGCACGATGGAGGGTCAAGTATGAGATGGGACAATGAAGAACACTCACTCAAAATAGAAAATGGGACCCTGGAGGCTCATTGTTACCACACAGCTTCAAAATTACACATTAAATAACATGAGATATTAAATGGCAGACAATTCTTTACCAGGGAGCAGCTACAATTTGATCAAATCATCAAGGACAGGTGACAGCCAGCATAAGAAAGCAATAATCACATTTTCAAAGTACGAGAGGCAGCGGGTTATGGTGAGGAAGGCATTACAATTTAATACGAGACCAGAACGTTCATCCAAAAAGTCTTCACCCCCTCAGACGTTTTCACATTTGACTTATTTTTTTACTACACTGAACCCTAGGTGATTACATTTGGCTTTTTTTTCCCCAAATTGGCCCTGATGTGTCTGTGTGTCCACCCATTCTGTTCAGATGTTGCCCCCTTGCCTTGTGCCAGGTGCCAGCTCTGATGGGCTCCAGCTGCCCTGCTCTGGACGAGTAGGACAGGAAAATGGGTGGATGGACATCAATCAACAGAGAAAGACTCGCTAATGTCAAAGTGGAAACAGATCTCTGCAAAGTTGTCTAAGCTAATTACAAATGCAAAAAAAAAAAATCTTCTCATCAGTATTCAATATGAGACCCCTAAACCATCACTGGTGCAGTCCATTGATTATACAAGTCAAAGAATTAGTTCAGTGGAGACCACCAGACTGAGGTTTCCATTGACTGGAGTATAAATACAAGGGACAACTTGAAGTGAGTCAGTATGGCGGACAAGCCAACACAATGAGGACAAAAGAACACAACAAGCAGCTCCATGAAAAGCTCGTCAGGGGACAGAGACAAGAAAATGGCCGAGTCGCTGAACATCCAGAGAAAATCAGTCTTGGAGAAATGGGAAGAGCATGGCAGGGCTGTAAACAAAGGCAGCTGGTGGGTCCACAAAAACTGATGAAGACATGTGAGGTAAGCCATTAAAGGCCCCTCTGAGTACTGGGAAGGAGCTACAAGCTACCGTGACCCAGACTGGAGAGGCAGTGCAGACAACAGCTCTGCCCGAGAGCTTCACCAGTCATGGCTTTATGGGAGAAAGAACAGAACATCTCGGCAGAAGGCAGGGGAGACTCAAGTCAGCCAGAAGAAGTTTCTGTGGTCTGACGTACCAGAACTTGTTGGCTTCTCTGTAGAAGACCCCTGGAAGGTCTGTGAGGGTAAAATGAAGGCAGGGAAATTAAAATGCAGCCTGCAAGAAAAAGACACATTGAGAGAAGATTTGATTTCCAGCACGACTACGAGCTTCAAGCAGAAAGCCAAAGCTACACAGGAATGGCTTAACAAGAATGTGAATGTCCTGGAGTGGCACACCTCAGTCTAACTGAGAATTCATAGCTGGGCTTCAAGAAGGGGCTGCTCACTCCTGATCAGCATGGCACCGGGCAGAGCTTAAGCAGTTTAGCGAAGAGGAACAATGCGGAAAAACGGCAGAGTCGAGATGTGCGGATCTGATCGAAGGAGAGACACCGGGGCACAGAGACTCAAGGCTCTGATGGCTGCCATCTGCAAAATGCTGACTTGAAGGGGTGAATACTTAGGAGAGCAGTTAGGTTGTGTTTTACATTTTTAACTCGTTTGGGTCAGAAATTTGTTTTGACTTTGACATTAAAAGGCTTTTTCTGTTGATCAGTGATAAATAAGGCCAAATGAACTCCACTGTAACAATAAAAAGTGAAAACTTAAATATTTTTATAAGCATTACATATACTGTATGTGCCAAAGTAGGTTTACAGTTGTCCATATGGAAAAAGACGTGCAGGTTAGGATTATTACAATAGCTTTATTAACTTAAAAGAACATCACAATGGCACTTGGGTTCAATCTCATTAGTGCTCAGATTACACGTTCTTGTAGTCAGCTTGCTGCACTCAAGTAAAGATAAGAAATAATAACAATAATAAATAAATAACCCACTCAATTAATCAATAAATAATACAAGAATAAACTCGGTGGTTCACGTACTCACAACTGCAAACCTACTCTTGCCCACCCCTGTATATTACATAGAAGAGCAACTTCATTCAATTCAAATCAAATTTACTGTCCCAAGAGGGAAACTGGGTTTGTCAGCAGAGCTTCAACACAAAAAAAATCCACAACAGGACATTAAAAAGACGGCGGCCACCAAGCGTACGTTAGCACAAGTATCACAAAACACTTAGGATATGACGTCAGATTACAGGTATGACCAAAAAAATCAAGAACTGTTTGAGTCTCCGCCAGTGACTGACAAGAGCGGTAGCCGCTCAGCACCCAAGTGAAGCCTGCGGATGTTTGCTAAAGTACATCTCAGCCAAGAAGCAGCCATAGCGTGAGCTAACAAGCTAAGACTGGCCACCATAAAGTCGGGCCAGGACTAATAGAAAAGGACAGGCCACCGAAAAGTGACACATTACAGGGGAGAGGTGGAATGGCAAGGAAGGGTTACAGTTTAAAAAAATAAAATCCATCCCTTGGGGACAAATAAGTTCTATCTATCTATCTATCTATCTATCTATCTATCTATCTATCTATCTATCTATCTATCTATCTATCTATCTATCTATCTATCTATTATATAGTGCCTTTCATCTATCTATCTATCTATCTATCAATCATATAGTGCCTTTAATTAATCTATCTATCTATCATATAGTGCCTTTAATCTATCTATCTATCATATAGTGCCTTTAATCAATCTGGCTATCTATCGATATCTATATAGCACCTTTCTTTCTTTCTCTTTCTTTCTTTCTATCTATCTATTATGTAGTGCCTTTCATATCTATCTATCTATCTATCTCTCTCTCTATCAATCATATAGTGCCTTTCATCTATCTATCTATCTATTATATAGTGCCTTTAATCAATTTATCTATCATATAGTGCCTTTAATCAATCTGGCTATCTATCGATCATATAGTACCTTTCTTTCTTTCTTTCTTTCTTTCTTTCTTTCTTTCTTTCTTTCTTTCTTTCTTTCTTTCTTTCTATCTATCTATCACACAGGTGTCCAACTCCAGGCCTGGAGGGCCGCAATGGCTACAGGTTTTCATTCTAACCCTTTTCCTAATCAGTGACCAGATTTCACAGCTTACTTTACTTTACTTTTTTTCCCTTCATTTTAATTGCCCTGTTAGAAGGATTCAGTCCTCTGAATTGATTCGTTTCCTCATTAAATGGCAACCAAACAGAAATAAGGCATGAAACGAGTCAACAGATGACCAGCTAACCTGGTGCTTCAAACTCCAACCAGTTTCTTAATGAGAAGCCGATGCTTGCTGTTAATTAAACCCGTTATTTAATTCCATGGCCTGTTGCTGCTCTCATTCTGGCACAGCAGACATTTCCAAAACTGTTGATTTTCTGTTTTTCATAAAAACATTGTCAAAATGTTTTGGTGACCTGAGAGATCAGCCTTACTAAGACCTTCACCTTTCTTTATTTTCAGATATTGTGTGAGGGGCACAGGTGAGCTGGTCGTGTAGCGGCTTGTTTTGTGTCTCATTATTGTTTGGCTGCTAATTAAGGGGCCAGAGTCAAGTTAATTAAAAGAAGTAATTAGCAGCAAAACTGGTCACTAATTAAGAAGATGGTTAGAATGAAAACCTGCAGGACTGGGGTTCGACACCCCTGATCTATCATATAGCGCCTTTCCTGTCTATCTACCCAAAGTTTTGCCAAGTCCAACAAACACAGGCTGCGACTATAAAACCTCATCAGGCAGTCAGGCCAGGACTGGTCACTACTGTCATATTACTGACATATTACATGATAGTCACTATGAGCAGACAGATTTTGAATATTTTTTTAAAATATAATATATAAAACGTCGACAGGTTGGCTCTTCTTTATCCAGAGGCTTGTGCGGTGTAACGTAATAATTAAAGACGAGGCACTATAAACTACCCCAGGCAGACTGGAAGTTGGAGGCTGCTCTTCTTTGAGGTCTCCTGATCAGCCATAACAGCTGAAGCTGAGGGGCGGCTGGTCCTAAATCGTGGAGCGCTTTGCCCCTCGTGATGAGGTCGGCTCCCACAATTCATAGTTTTAAAGGCGCTCTTATTCACTCGCTTTATAGCTTATAAGCGTGAGTGTTATTGATATTGTTTATACTGTGTTCATTTTATGTATGTATTTTGTTACATCATTTTACATAAGAGATTTATGTTTGTATGCTGGCATATGTGTGTTCAAGTAGGCATAATTGTTTTTTCTTTTTTGTTATTCCTTATCTGGCTTTTATTTCTAACTGTTAGCCTTTATTCTATGTAAAGCACTTTTATTCAACTTTTTAACTGTGCTATATAAATAAATAAAACCTAAACCTCTTAATATAAAATATCAGATCATAAACTGGTTATTATTAGAGAAGATGCCCCGTAGAATACGACAGTTAAAGGCCGGTCGCTGTATTTCACATATTAGACAGAGAGGATTAAGGAGGTGCTGCTGCGTTCCAGTTTACACAACATTAAATATTACACGACGGACAAGAGGATGTCTTATGGTGTGCCGTAAGAATGAAATAATACTCTTAACAAATGTAACATATCACGTAAAAAGGTGCTGCAGTCTACCACAGGTCGCAGTAACACAGAGACAGTCGACACAAGTGGGCAGTTAGAATGTAAAAATGAAAGAGAAACAGAAAAGCCGAATCCTCGTGATAAGACAGGGAATATTACATGGCAGAATCAAAAGGAATCTAACGGGGCGCCACAGACTGGTCACTCTAAGATATAAGGGGGGCTGTCATTGTAAACAAGAACAATGAAAGACCACTCAGTCAAATGTGGCATGTTGCATTCTACCATCTTAATAGTTTATCTGCCATACCCTTATTTTCCTACAGTGTTCACCATCAAGACGCTCAAACAGCCCAATGTGACACTTGATACCCCGGAGAGGACGCCGGGCGCTATAACACATCACAGAAGGTGCCCTGACGTCACACTGAAGGACTGAAACGCTCACAATGTCACAATTCACGTGACACTAGAGACTCTTCAGACATAATGAATACCCTAATAGATGAGTAAAGAGCGGTCACTAGGAAATAGAAGGGTCCGCACTGGTCACTTTAAAATAAAACGAGGCGTGCCAGGCATTATAATGAGTCCTGCTAACAGGAAACGTGGCAGGCGGTCCACTACCAAGACGCCATCGTGAGATGACCTAAGAGTTCTCATTAAACTGGCCTCATCAAACATGGCGGCGGAGACCGGACAGCTCTAATCACCCGGGGTGGTCTCTATAAAATGTGACACGGCAGACAGGCCATCACAAAGTGTGGGTGGGATTAGAAAGCAGAGCACATCCTCATGAAGATGCAGGTGCAGCAGAACGTGATCATCCACGACTAAAGTTATTAAACGGAACCCGGGAGAGCAGCTGAGGAATCACAGCGACAAGGGGAGGATGGAGCTGAACAAAACACCGGCGATCGGTCAGGAGAAGACACTCAACGAGATGGTGGGCGGCCGCTTTAGGACGAGCCCGCTGGCACTCGGGTTCAGCACACTCTCTTCTCTGTGACGTCCTTCAAGCCACAGTGTGCCGCAGCCACGCAACGCTCACCGGTGCTACTGATGCTAGAAAAGCACGTGACCAGAAGTCGCTATAACCTGGAAGGTCCAATCAGGTCCTTCAGGACCACCAGAGCGGGCACCATAGTGTAACATCTCAGCATTGCTTCTTCATTTTTAACGGCGTCTGCTCGGCCCACCGTATCACACGTCCACCACTGCTATAAAAACCCCAACCGGTGGCCTAAGATGGACACCCCATTGCCATCAGTTGCTGTTGCTTGTCAGGGGTTGCAATTTAGTTACATGGAGGGCACCAGCAACACAAGGCAGGAGCCAGTACACCACTGGGCACACACACCCATACTGTGGCCTAACCATCACAAAGGGGGACAATCAAACCCAAAGGAATGAGAATCAGGAGGCAGAAGCACCAACCTCTGCGCCATCATGCTACCCTCTTACCCAAAGCCACTGCACACATCGGGCAACTCAGAGACAGCCACAAAATAAGGAGAAAGCAGCAATTAAACATACACGGCTCCTAAGTAAGCAGCAGCTCCATCTTGGGCAGAGCGACCGGCTGAAGGGACACCACACAGTGACACTGATGGCCGCCACACTGGTCATCTGCTGCCAACCGTGCCATGCCAGACAAGCCCCACGTCTCAGACCTCTCAGCTCACTCACGCGTCAACTGGCCCCTCACGAGGCAGTGGGCACCACCCAGAACCAGCACTTGTAATCTCAGTTTGGGATGGCAGGCTAACCTTCTAAGCAGCAGATCCTCCAGAGGCCGGAGTGGGTCAGCGCTCCTGGGTCCTTTCGGTCTTTGCTGTGTGCGTCGTCGGTGCTCGAGTTGGCCGTGCTGTTGCAGATGAAGGCCCTGGCATACAGCCAGTAGTCTGTGCCGATGGCCACCGTCATCAAGCCGAACGCGGCAAATGCTCCCACTGTCGTCAAGAGGATCTGGATTCCCTTCTCACACCAAACCATGGCGAGCCGGCACAACCATTTACCCAGAACAACTGGAAGTACTGGTAGTGGAGGTTGGGTCTCGGTCCAAGCTGGGAAAACAACATGGAAGAGGTGAGCAGAAAAGAAAAGGAGAGGAAAAGCAGGAGAGACAGAGGTCGGCCGCGGGTAATGGCACTCACCAGGCTGACGGACGGGCACTCGCCTGGCGGAGGAACGCTAGGCTGGACAGGGAGAATGACGGGCGGCAAGGGCTTCCCTCTGCGCCGTCGCCTGCTCTTCTTCTGCCTCTCGGCCCCTGCCTTTCTCTCCTTGAATCTCTAGCAGCTGAAGTGTGATCTCGTTGGCACTCCTCTCTCCGGCCATCTAACTATCGTTTTCGGAGGTCTCCCTGGGAGGTCTGTGGTGGTCTCCTAATTACCCCAAAGCCATCTTCTTCACCTGGAGAACAAAACAAAAATAAAAACATCCATATGAGCGGAAAGTTGTTTGCTGGCGCCCTATTTCAACCCACGTTCAGGCACATGTCACAAAATGAGCCAGACCTAATGTGACAAAGAAGGGGTGCACCAGCAAACAGGCATCATCTTTATCTGTCAATTCTTCATTCATCCAGCCGTGTTATATACAGCACAGAAGAAGTCTACACAGGATGCCAGTCCATCAAAGGGCACACTAGCCAGTGGGCATTGCCCTCATCAGTTAATTCATTCATCCAGCCATGTTCTATACAGCACAGAAGAAGTCTGCACAGGATGCCAGTCCATCAAAGGGCACACTAGCCAGCGGGCATTACCCTTCTCAGTTAATTCATTCATTCATCCAGTCATGTTAATGTAGGCAGTGTGGCATAGCGGTTAAAGCTTTAGAGGTTCAGACCCTGAGGCTATGGGTTCAAATCCCACTACTGTCACTGTATGACCCTCAGCAAGTCACTTCACCTGCCTGGGCTCCAGCTGGGAAAAGAAATGGAGCCAACTGCATCTCAAATGTTGTCAGATCGTTGGTCTAATAATTCATCCATTCTGCCATCTTATATATTTGGAGTAACTTTCCACCTGATGCCAGTCCATCCGCCATACCCACCCACACTCAGTCTGGGTGACAGCAGTACAGGTCACTTAGCAGGGCCTAATATCACGTTGAGCCCCCTGCTGTCGAGTAAATTGTTATTGGTGGATCATTGGGAGTTTATCACCTCACACCCCAAATGTATTTCACATGCCCCCTCTTACCATTTTGGTCTAGGACTGTGAGAGAAACTGAAGCCCACTGGAGGAAGACCACTGGAACAGAAGAGGAACACGCAGACTCCAGAAAGAAAACAAGAATCTCTGGGAGCAAAATGGACAAACTGCACCAGCAATCTGACCATCCAAACGCTGTATAGCCCCTTTCCCACCGAGTATAATACGTAGACTCTTCGAAACAAAAGGTGACAGAGTGCTTCATTGGGGCGATGCCGCAGAGGAACCATTTCTGCTCCCCAGATGAACAATCCATATGAAGGTTCCAGAAAGAACCTCTGTTTATGTAGATTTGTGACTGGCACCACATCAGTGAAACACAAATGGGTTCCCGATTCACACAGGTGAAGTTTGGGTATTCTTGGTATCCTGCTAGGTCGCCTCTTTGACATTAAAGATTATGTTTTGACCACATATTAGGGGTCTTCTCGAAGGCCCACGGTTTCTGTGTCGAGCAACGGGTCTACCAGGAACCACACAATACAGTAAAGTGCCATTACAGAACCGGCATTTTTAAGAATCCCACACCGAGTTCACATGAACCAAAGTACAGGACACGCAACAAGCTTTATTGTCAGTTCATTAGTAGGGTGCCAATGTGTGAAGACGATAAAATGGAGAGTGCCCTGCTGCTCTGGTCAAGTCACTGGGCAAAAGGGAGAAGGTGTGGCGACAGAGGATGCTGCCACTACGGCAGAAGGAAAGGTAAACAAAGGAAGAAAGGAAGAAAGAAAAGGGTTCAGCGTTCATAACCTTCTTTCCCCTGAATTAATTTAGCGGTCTGTACGTCTAACCTCAAAACGCTGAAGCGCAGTGGGTCAGTCTAAGCTCGCCTATTAACGAATTAGCCGTACCCATCAAGGGTGCCCAGTAGATCGCCTCGGGCAGTGCCTTCACCGCTTCTGTTAATGCGTGGGAATTAATGTGCTTCTGTCATTCTCGGTCTCTTCGTTTCCTAAAGATATGTGGCATTGTAATGCCGCTGATGATGCGACCGAGAGAGAGTGCGCTCCCACCCGGCACCGCAAGGCGAACCGATGCAGAAACCTGAACGGCACTGATCTTCAAGAGGCAGCCTGGCAACCGCCGCCCCCAGAAACACGGCGCGGATAAAAGTCAACGCCGCGCGTGCCCAGCCGGGCAGAGTGACCGTGGAATTCGCCGCAAAACTCCCCGCGCCCGTGCTGCAGACTGCCTCCTCTTCTTCTTCTTCTTCTTCTTCTTTTCGACACTGACATGCAGACGCGCCATCGACTGAGGAAGACACCTTTGAATGGATGACTGCCCTACAGCACAAAACTGCGCATTTCGGCACCATGAGCCCGCATGTGCTCATCATAAAATATTTAAATGCCTTGGCTTGTTATGGGGCATCGGTCTTGGTGGAGCAACTGGCACGCTGTCTGTCAATACACAGACCGACAAAATCGATAGACGGACCGACAGATAGATTTGAAAGGCACTATATAACCGATAGATAGATAGATAGATAGATAGATAGATAGATAGATAATGTGTGTGCCCACTAGTCCATCCGACCTATAGGGCTACAGTCTCGCATCCACCCATGTTACGGGTTTTATTTAAGACCCCGGCCTCGGTCACGTCCGGTTCCTTCCTCTCTTCCGTGATGAAGCTGCGCGGAGGAGGAGGATGAGGAGGATAAAAGAGGATTAAGATACTCTTTCTAAAGACAGATACACACGCATATTGTACATATGGATCTATCTATGTATAGGAATAGATAGATAGATAGATAGATAGATAGATAGATAGATAGATAGATAGATAGATGTTCAAATGTAATATATGTGTGTGCATGTACACACACACATTCCATCCACCCCCATCGACTACTCATCCTCTAGAATATTATATAATAAACGGCCCCAGAGATGGCTGTACCTCCTGAAAGGTTTCAAGGGGAAATCATCAATATCTACCAGATGCAAGACGAAATACGGAACGGGAGACAATCCCTTTAAGGAAAAAAAAAAAAACGTGTCGTGCTCTTTCCGTTAGCTGTAAGACGGAGTTGCCTCTTCAAGAAACAATTATGTAAAATGCTGCAACAAGACACATCATACACGAAAATCAGAGGGAATCGTGTGCCAGTATAATCGAGGCGATAGGAAGCAAGAGTGAGAGAGAAATGCATGGGTGGTTTTCTGTATTTTGCATGTGAATAACAATAATAATGACAATAATAATAAAAGAAAAGTTGAATGTCGGTGCTTCAATGGAAGTCTTGTGGAAGGGGCAGGAATCCCCTTCGACCCTTCTTATTCTTATTACCCGTCTGAAGCAAAGTACAAAATAGGCACTGGAGTCCAACAATCATATGAAGCAATTTGGCCCCGTGCTAATTTCCAAAGGCACGTCCTTCGCTGCCCATCGTCCCACCTTTCCTGTCCGTTCATTCATTCATTCATTCATTCATTCATTCACTGACTCACTCTCTCACTCACTCATTCATTCATGTATGTATGTATTTATTCTCATTTCCACGCGACGCTTACCTGCACATAACGGCGCGCTATTTACCTACTCGGCCATCTGCTCGCTGGCGGGCGCCGCTCTGTCGTTCTGTCTGTCTGTCCGTCGGTCGGTGGCGTGTTCGTTTCCCAGCTCGCGCTGTCCGTCTGTTCCCTTGCGATGTCTTTGCGCTTCCTCGATGTCCGCTCGCTCGCTCGCTCGCTTCTTCGCTGGCTTCCTTGTTAATTTTCTTTCACCCTTGTGGCTAATCGGAGCTCAGCTCGAGCCTCAGACCCCCTCTCTCTTTCAGCCCTCCCTCTCTTGTTCCCGGTTACTAAGTGTGCGTGCGTACGTGCGTGCGTCTGTGCTGGAAACGGGGGGCTGGTGGGGAAGCAATGTTTTCTGGGGGTCGGTGAGGTTAGGGGCGGTCCACTCGCCTACCTATTTCTGGAAAGGGAGGGGGGAAGGTTACGGAGTACTCGAAGCCCGACTGGTTCAGATCAGTTCAGGAGAATGGAGCCGCTGCGGACTTGCCAGTCGGTTCTTTCCGCCATTATTCGGGCGTTCGGATAAGTCCGGAAAGGGAGGGGAGTTCTGCCCGGGCGCGCGGCGCTCAGTCCCCGTGAACGCGCGCCGGTAGCGGTGACCAGGCAGGGACATAACGGAGCGACTAAAGGGATTTTTGTGGTCCTTCTTTTCTGCTTCTTTCTCCTCTTTTTCTTCAGGCTAGGTTAGTGAGGTATAACATCCGTAAGGCTTCATCTCCGCTACAGAACACAAACATCCCTAGGATGTGGTGTGATTGGCGGGTGAGAATCTACTCATTGTGAAGCCCCCTCGTCACAGAGCAGAGTGAGCCTTCACTCCAGCAGCACATCTGGATCTCAGCGGCATTGAGTACTCATTCAGAAAATGGGCTGTAATAATATCTGTGAGGTCTCACTTGGCAGGCTCTCTGCCACTCGCTCAAGTCTATAAGAGACCCCTGGAGGTCTCAGGCAATGCAATGCTTCATTACTTCAGTATGCTGAATCTGACAGAATGTGAAGTCGGGTTAGAAGAGGTGGTGGTGGGAGTGGGGTGTGTGTGTGTGTGGGGGGGTTGTTCGTAAACCACATGTGCCGCCATGCAGAACCAACCGTCTGACTGTCGGCGAGGGGCTTCGACTGCGGCTCTCAAGGTGACCGGGAGTCAAACCCTTTAGTGCCACAATGGGGATGCTCTGTTGCCTCGGAGGGATTTTTCTGCATTATTCCAAATTTTCCCTCAATCACTTTGTGTTCAGCAGGTGGGATTTGAGGTTTTCTTTCAAATGATGTTTTGCGTGTTGTCAGCCCAAGAGCTGCTGAAATTTGAACAATGGAAGAGGTGGGAGCGATACGACCTCTGAGCGAGCCTGTGACCTTGAAAGCGACGCAGAATTGTGACCCTCGTCGCTTAACTCGGAGGGGTCTTTGGCCTGCAGGTCTGAATACAACCCCAATTCCAATGAAGTTGGGACGTTGTGTAAAACGTGAATAAAAACAGAATACAATGATTTGCAAATCCTTTTCAATTGAATACACTACAAAGACAAGACATTGAATGTTCAAACTGTTAAACTTTATTGTCGTTTTGAAAATCTTCACCCATTTTGAATTTGATGCCTGCAACACGTTCCAAAAAAGCTGGGCAGCAAAAGACTGGGAAAGCTGAGGAATATTAAAAAAAAACACCCGTTTTGAACATTCCACAGGTTAATTGGAAACAGGTGTTTGTCGTGATTGGGTATAAAAAGAGCATCCCCAAAAGGCTCAGTCGTTCACCAGCAAGGATGGGGCGAGGTTCGCCACTCTGTGAACAACTGCGGGGGCAAATAGTCCAGCAGTTCAAGAACAACGTTTCTCAACGTACAATTACAAGGAATCTAGGGATTTCATCATCTGCCGTCCATAATATCATCAAAAGATTCCGAGAATCTGGAGAAATCTCTGCACGTAAGCGGCAAGGCCGAATACCAACACTGGATGCCCGTGACCTTCGATCCCTCAGGCGGCACTGCATTAAAAACCGACATCATTCTGTAAAGGACATTACCACGTGGGCTCAGGAATACAGTGGACCCTTGACTTACGAACTCAATTCGTTCACGAGGGCTCGTTGTAACTCAAGTTGGTTGTAAGTCAAGACTATTTTTCCCATAAATAATGGAAATACCCATAATGCGCTCCGAACCTCCCACAGCAACACTTACTTAACCTTTTCATAATAATATATAAGGGTTGTATAATGCGCATAATTTACCAAAACACCAATCATTTTTCTACTGTACTAACCAAAAAGTTATAAAAAGTGCGTAGCCTACCAGAACTAACAATTTCACACTGTACTCACCATTTAAGTTGACATCTTTGGGCTGCAGGAAGGGAGGAGGAGGAGAAAGAAATGGAAGGTGGTTATTGTTTAGAAGGAGCCTCCTTAGGCAAATCTGTTCTTTGTAAAATTGTCGAGATGGTGGATTTCGACATGCTGTACATATTAGCGAGATCGGTCACACGAACGCCACTCTCATATTTCCGCACAATTTCCTTCTTTGTTTCGATTGTGATCGCTGTTTCTCAAGTTAATAATGACAGGAGTCGAGCACTCAGTTCAAAGCTGGCCGTGTTGTGAACTGCTGTAATAATCCACTCCAAAGCAGCCTGATGACATCATCATGTGCCGCGCCAGCCCGCTAGCTAACGTCCCTTAACAATCGCTTTCTTTACCGTCGTTACCTTCTCTTCCTTTCTTAGCAATTATACGTCTTGCTTGCCATGGTCTTAGTGAATTATATATATAGATAAATCACTGCACTGACCGAAATTACGTCCACAAACACACGTATCTGGGCTCCAACTGACGCTTACGAACGCTCTCGGCTGTTTGTTTACAAGCGGATACACGTGACCGCATTCGGGTCGTAACGCAAGATGTTGGTCGGAAATCAAGTTGTTTGTATGTCAGGCCGGTCGTATGTCAAGGGTCGACTGTACTTCAGAAAACCATCGTCGGTTAACACAGTTTGTCGCCACATCTACTGTACAAGTGCAAGTTAAAAGTCTTTTTAAGAGGGGACTGGGCGGTCTCATGGTCTGGAATCCCTGCAGATTTTACTTTTTCTTCAGCCGTCTGGAATTTTTTTTTGTTTTTTCTGTCCCCCCCCTGGCCATTGGACCTTACTCTTATTCGATGTTAATTAATGTTGACTTATTTTGTTTTCTTATTGTGTCGTTTATTTTTCTATTCTTTATTATGTAAAGCACTTTGAGCTACTGTGTGTATGAAAATGTGCTATAGAATGTGGTCCCCGGCCGGGGCTGGAGCCCGGCCAGGACGCCCAGGAGGACGAGAGGAGGGCGAGTGCCTCCTCCAGACCGAGTGGGGGCGTCCGTCCTGGTTATGCAGGGGGCCTCGGGTACAGGGCTTGGAAGCCCAGCCCTGTAGGGACCCGTGGCCACTGCCAGGCAGCGCCCCAGTGCCTAATTGTTCCGGGAGCCCGGCACTTCCGCCACACCAGGAAGTGCCGGGGGGAAGACTTAATGTGGCGCCCGGAGAGCTGCCAGGAAGACAGCCGACACTTCCGCCACGCTGGGGCGTGGCTAAGGAGGGAATGCCGGGAACACCTGGGGCTCATCCGGGAGCGTTATTTAAGGGGCCGCCTCCCTCCAGTCGGTGGTGGAAGTCGGGAGGAAGTAGACTGAACTGGAGAGAGAGGACGGAAGGTGGCCAGGAAGGCAAAAGGACTGTGTGGCCTGGACTTGGGGAGATCGGTGCAAGAAGGCACTGGGGGTGCACGTGAGGAAACTTTGTAAATAGTGTACATAATAAATGGTGTGTGGTGACAATATGATGTCCGTCTGTCTGTGCCAGGGCCAGCGTTCACAAGAAATAAATGTTGTCTACCATGCAAAGTAAAAGCCACATATCAACAACACCCAGGAACGCCGCCGGCTTCTCTGTGCCCGAGCTCATCTGAGATGGACTGACGCAAAGTGGAAAAGTGCGCTGTGGTCTGACGAGTCCACATTTCAGATTGTTTTTGGAAATCATGGACGTCGTGGAAAGAGGAAAAGGACCATCCGGATTGTTATCAGCGCAAAGTTCAAAAGCCAGCATCGGTGATGGTATGGGGGTGTGTTAGTGCCCATGGCATGGGTAACTTGCACATCTGTGAAGGCCACCATTAATGCTGAAAGGTACAGACAGGTTTTGGAGCAACATATGCTGCCATCCAAGCGACGTCCTTTTCAGGGACGACCCTGCTTATTTCAGCAGGACAATGCGAAGCCACATTCTGCGTGTGTTACAACAGCGTGGCTTCGTAGTAAAAGAGTGCGGGTACTTGACTGGCCCGCCTGCGCTCCAGACCCGTCTCCCATTGAAAATGTGTGGCGCATTATGAAGCACAAAATACGACAATGGAGACCCTGGACTGTTGAGCAACTGAAGTTGTACATCAAGCAAGAATGGGAAAGAATTCCACCTCCACAGCTTCAACAATTAGTGTCCTCAGTTCCCAAACGCTTATTAAACGAGTGTTGTTAAAAGGAAAGGTGAGATAACACCGTGGTAGACATGCCCCTGGCCCAGCTTTTTAGGAACGTGTTGCAGGCATCAAATTCAAAATGAGTGAAGATTTGCAAAGCAACAATAAAGTTTAACAGTTTGAACATTCAATATCTTGTCTTTGTAGTGTATTCAATTGAAAAGGATTTCTGTTTTTATTCACATTTTACACAACGTCCCAACTTCATTGGAATTGGGGTTGTATTCAGACCTGCAGGCCAAAGACCCCTCCGAGTTAAGCGACGAGGGTCACAGTTCTGCATCGCTTTATGGTTGTACGTACGTATGGGAGTGCAAGGTGTTTCTTTGGTGATAATACCACCTTAGAGACACCTACAACACTGGCGATTTAAACGTCCACATTGGACTCACCTATCTAGACTTCTCTAGCACCTTCAACACCATCCAACCTCTGCTCCTTAGAGACAAGCTGACTGAGATGGGAGAAGACTCACACTTGATGGCATGGATTGTGGACTATCTTACAGACAGACCTCAATATGTGCGTCTTGGGAACTGCAGGTCTGACATTGTGGTCAGCAACACAGGCGCCGCAGGGGACTGTACTTTCTCCGGTCCTGTTCAATCTATATACATCAGACTTCCAATACGACTCGGAGTCCTGCCACGTGCAAAAGTTCGCTGATGACACTGCTATGGTGGGCTGCATCAGGTGTGGGCAGGAGGAGTACAGAAAGTTAATCAAAGACTTTGTTAAATGGTGCGACTCAAACCACTTACACCCTAACATCAGCAAGACCAAGGAGCAGGAGGTGGATTTTAGGAGGCCCAGGCCCCTCATGGACCCTGTGATCATCAGAGGTGACTGTGTGCAGAGGGTGCAGACCTATAAATATCTGGGAGTGCAGCTGGATGACAAATTGGACTGGACTGCCAATACTGATGCTCTATGTAAGAAAGGTCAGAGCAGACTATACTTTCTGAGAAGGTTGGCATCCTTCAACATCTGCAGTAAGATGCTGCAGATGTTCTACCAGACGGTTGTGGCGAGTGCCCTCTTCTACGCGGTGGTGTGCTGGGGAGGCAGCATAAAGAAGAAGGACGCCTCACGCCTGGACAAACTTGTTAGGAAGGCAGGCTCTATTGTAGGAGTAAAGTTGGACAGTTTAACATCTGTGGCAGAGCGACGGGCATTAAGCAAACTCCTGTCAATCATGAAGAGTCTACTGCATCCACTTAACAGTGTCATCTCCAGACAGAGGAGTAGCTTCAGTGACAGACTGAGGAGACCCCACACTATGCGACTCTTCAATTCCACCCGGGGGAGTAAATGCTAACATTAATTTTATTTTAATTCTTTTCATTTTATTACTATTTAATTTAATATTGTTTCTTTGTATCAGTATACTGCTGCTGGATTATGTGAATTTCCCCTTGGGATTAATAAAGTATCTATCTATCTATCTATCTATCTATCTGTCTATCTATCTATCTATCTATCTATCTATCTATCTATCTATCTATCTATCTATCTATCTATCTATTATATAGTGCCTTTCATGTCTATCTATCTATCTATCTATCTATCTATCTATCTATCTATCTATCTATCTATCTATCTATCTATCTATCTATCTAATTTGTCCACACCAACATCCTGGGGCAGAAGACGTGCAAAAATAGCAGGCAGGATGCTAGACCCTAACAGGGCATGTGCCCTCACATGCCACTCAGCGTCACCAGTCATCCCCACGTCTTCTGGAAGTAAAGGGGAGCAGGTGCAGACACCACCCAGATTGGTGCCCATTTGACCCTGTTTGTGCCATCTGCCTCTGCTAGAGCCTTTGGCAGCGCACAGAGCATTTGGGGGAGGCAGTTTGAGAGCTCTAGGGGTCTCACAGCCACTTTGCCTTCTTCACTTACCAGAAACAAATCAAGAGAGTTTTAACCCTCCCAAGAAGATGAAGAAGATGGAGGGCCACCACTTCCTGTCACGTGTCAGCCACCGGAGTCGTGTCCTCAGCAGTCACAACAGGTAGATAAGAAAGGCACTATACACAAGACGGACACATACAGAAATAAATAGGAAAGGTGACAGACAGACAGACAGACAGAGTGGCGTCAGAAAGTCTTCATTCTCTTTCACTTTCTGCACACTTGATTTCATTTTAAATGACACATTTGCCCTTTCAGTCCATCAGTCAACACGCCATAACCCACAACGCGTTTTCAGAAAGGTTTTCAAATTTATTAAACTTGACCTGAAATCTCTCCTTCCTCTTAGTATTCAGGGTCTGTCCTGTGGCACCCCACATTGTGCTCAGGTGCCTCCTCTTTGCTTTAATTCCCCTTGAGATGTTTCGAGTACTTGGTCGTAGTCCACCTGCAGTGGAGTGGATTGACTGGGCGGGCATCACGCAGAACGACACGTGTGTCCCTGTGTCTACAAGGTCCACAATTCACACTGCAGGTCAGGACAAAAACCACACCACAAAGTCCACGGAGCTCTCCTTAGACCTCCATGAAATCAGGGCAATGGGATCAAACTAAAGCCTTAAGTGGTCCCAGGAGCACAGCAGCCCCAATACTCGTGAAACGGAAGACGAATGGAACCACCAGGACTCTTCTTGAGTTGACTGTCTGCCCAAACCTGACATTATTTTGGGTGAAACGGACGGACGAACTTGGTGGTTCAATGGCCCGTTAGTCACAACTGTTCTAATGTTCTAGTGAGGATTCAGCTGCTCCTATGCGCCGGTTTTGCAGTCACTTGTCACTCACACGTCACCTACTCCTGTCTTCATGTGTCCTCTTATCAGCGTCTGCTTTGGTTGTTTCCTCAGGTGCTCTTTGGTGGCCTTGTGCTTTAGACATTTTAATTTCTTTGCATTTTCTATGTAAACAAACATCGCTTTTGGCTGAAAAACTTTTGTCGTGGGTGCCAGTACGTTCTGTGGTCTGTGGGTGGGCTTCAAACGCTGTTATTCTTATTTTGTTGATGTTTGATGTTACTAGCGTTGATTATTTAGTTTCTTTATGCCAGTGTGTATTGTGTTGTGCATTTGCCTCTTAGTCCTCTTGGCTTATTTTTTGCTCCTGTGAAGTATGTAGGCTAAAATCTAATATAGTTAGGGGAGAAAGCCATTTTGAAGTGTAGGCCTCAGATTAAGCCTGGGGCTGGATTTTCAAAGACAAGGCCTCGGTTTCTTTTTTTTTTTGGTTTTCTTGCACCAAGAAATACAACAGCAGTTGAGGTTAAGACTGCAGCTTGAATTATGGCCTCTCATTTGGCCTTTAAATCGCACCTTGTTCACTTTACATTTGTAAGAGATGGCCGGCAGCTCAACCTGGCCTGGGACAATCCTGCGATGGAAGGATGGGGGAAGGCAGGACACCGTACGCCCCCCCAAATTGCTAGATGGCATCTCCCCTGGATTGTAGCGGTGCCCCTGGATTCCCGCAGGGCATCTTGGGACTTGGAGTTCGGTTGCTCAGCCCTGTTGGATACCGTGGGTGCCACCAGGAGGAGCTGTGAGAGGAGCAGAAGAGCAAACCCCTCATCTATAGCCTACTGCCAAGTGACATGGACAGGAGCCCTGAAGTAAAAAGCCAGTTCTCCATCTGACCCGGAAGTGCTAGCAAGTCACATTGGCAGGAGGACAGAAGCACTTCCGGGTCAAGGACTATATAAAGGACTGCTGAAGACCCAGCAAGCGAGCTGGAATAGGGAAGAGTAGGACAGAACTTGCTGAGAGGCGTGGAGGAGAGAATTGTAGTGATTTGTGTTGTGTATTATTATTATTATTATTATTATTATTATTATTTATTTGTCTATTGTGACTGTGGTGCTTTGGGCAGTATTAAAGGGAAGAATAGCATTAAAATACTTCTCATTGCTTTTACCCTGTGTCCTGGGGGTCTGTCCGTTGGGTTAAAAGAGGTGTGGAGCCGACCCGGACACAGACTGGCGGACATGTTGTTAATCACCACCACACGTATTTATTTACAAACTAATATTTACAATAATCAAGTGCACACAAACCCACAAAGTCCTGGCCACACAATGCCGCCTTCTCTTCGGGCCGCCTCCACACTCTCTGCTCCTGCCTTGTCCTGCTTCCACCCGACTCCAGCCTCGAATGAAGGGAGACGGCCCCTTTTATATCATCCCAGATGAGCTCCAGGTGTGTCCCGGCATTCCTCCCTGGACACGCCCCAGTGTGGCGGAAATGGCGGCTGTTCTCCCAGAAGCTCTCCGGGTGTCCCTTCTCTTCTTCCCCCCAATACTTCCTGGTGTGGCGGAAGTGCTGAGGTCCAGGGTCCCCAAGGCATTGGGGCACCCCCTGGCAGTGACCACGGGTCCCTACAGGGTTGGGCTTCCAAGCCCTCTACCCGTGGCCCCCAAAGCAACCAGGATGGCAGCCCCCACGTGATCCAGGGCGGGCGTAGATCCTCTTCTGGTCCCTCAAGGCGTCCCAGCCGGGTCATCGCCCCTGGCATCCTTGACAGAGGCAACAGCGACCCCTAACGTCCACACATTATCGTTCATTGGTTTCCATTACTTTTTATACCTGTGTTCTGTTCGTTTATTATTTGTCTAATTATGTGTTATGTATTTATTGTATTCTGTTTGGTTATTAGTTAGTACCTATATACTGTATAAAGTGTACTGCATATACAGTATGTAGGTACTAACTAATAACCAAATAAAATACAATAAATACATAACGCATAATTAGACAAATAATAAATGAACAGAACACAATTTGCAAGTATATATATATATATATATAATAAAACTGCTCAAAAAAATTAAAGGAACACTTTGAAAACACATCAGATCTCAATGGGAAAAAGAAATCCTCCTGGATATCTATACTGATATAGACTGGGTAATGTGTTAGGAACGAAAGGATGCCACATCGTTTGATGGAAATGAAAATGATCAACCTACAGAGCCCTGAATTCAAAGACGCCCCAAAAATCAGAGTGAAAAATGATGTGGCAGGCTAGTCCATTTTGCCAAAATTTAATTGCAGCAACTCCAAATTGTATGCAGCACTTTGTATGGCCCCTGTGTTCTTGTATACATGCCTGACAACATCGGTGCATGCTTCTAATGAGATGACAGATGGTGTTGTGGGGGATCTCCTCCCAGATCTGGACCAGGGCATCACTGAGCTCCTGGACAGTCTGAGGTGCAACCTGGTGGCATTGGATGGACCAAAACATAATGTCCCAGAGGTGTTCTATTGGATTTAGGTCAGGAAAGTGTGGTGGCCAGTCAATGGTATCAATTCCTTCATCCTCCAGGAACTGCCTGCATACTCTCACCACATGAGGCCAGGAATTGTCGTGCACCAGGAGCCACTGTACCAGCATAGGGTTTGACAATGGGTCCAAGGATTTCATCCTGATACCTAATGGCAGCCAAGGTGCCTTTGTCAAGCCTGTAGCGGTCTGTGTGACCCTCCATGGATATGCCTCCCCAGACAATCATTAACCCACCACCAAACTGCTCATGCTGAATGATGTTACAGGCAGCATAATGTTCTCCATGGCTTCTCCAGACCCTTTCACTTCTGTCACGTGCTCAGGGTGAACCTGCTCTCATCTGTAAAAAGCACAGGGCACCAGTGGTGCATCTGCCAATTCTGGTATTCTATGGCAAATGCCAATCGAGCTGCATGCTGCTGGGCAGTGAGCTCAGGGCCCATTAGAGGACATGGGGCCCTTGGGTCACCCTCATGAAGTCTTTCTGGTTGTTTGGTCAGAGACATTCACACCAGTGGCCTGCTGGAGGTCATTTTGTAGGGCTCTGGCAGTGCTCATCCTGTTCCTCCTTGCCCAAAGGAGCAGATACTGGTCCTGCTGATGGGTTATGGACCTTCTATGGCCCTCTCCAGCTCCCCTAGAGTAACTGCTTGTCTCCTAGAATCTCCTCCATGCCCTTGAGACTGTGCAGGGAGACACAGCAAACCTTCTGGCAATGACACGTATTGATGTGCCATCCTGGAGAAGTTGGACTACCTGTGCAACCTCTGTAGGGTCCAGGTATCGCCTCATGCCACCAGTAGTGACACTGACTGTAGCCAAATGCAAAACTAGTGAAGAAACAGTCAGAAAAGATGAGGAGGGAAAAATGTCAGTGGCCTCCACCTGTTAAACCCTTCATTCCTGTTTTGGGGGTCATCTCATTGTTGCCCCTCTAGTGCATCTGTTGTTAATTTCATTAACACCACAGCAGCTGAAACTGATTAACAACCCCCTCTGCTACTCAACTGACCAGATTAATATCCCATAAGTTTCATTGACTTGATGCTATACTCTGATTAAAAAGTGTTCCTTTAATTCTTTTAAGCAGTATATATATATTGTCACACATATGCGCTTAGGAGGCAGCCAAAGGGTCCAAAGTAACACAGAGACTCAGTTGGAAACAAGTACTAATGTCTTTTTCCCTTCTTCAACACACTGCTAGTAGAATAACAAATCTTATCCAGTTACCCACAATGCACTTACCTTCACGATGATGTCACTTCCGATCCCAATCTGATGACATCACTGATCAGCTGCACCGTCACTCGTTCATGCACCGGCTTTCTCCTCCATGCTTCCTGCCTTCTTCTCCTTCTTAACCTCCGTCCATTTATTCTTTTCTTTTTTTTTTTCCCCTCCTAGCCGCCTCGCACGTCTGTTTATCACGGGGACGTGGATCAGGTGTGGCAATCAGCAGCTCCCGGCAACAATTACAGATGCCGACGACTCCTCACCTGTGCACTTAAGTGAGGATCGTCCGCATCACGAAATTCCCCCGGGAACCGCTTCTGGCCACATTACTACGCCCCCCGTCTCAGCCACGAAGGCGGCGATTATTTATTTAAAGTGGCCTTTTTGACTTGAGCTGTGGACCTGCTACACCACAGTGGCTCTGTAAAAAGGGCAACACCATCCGATTTGAGGATAAAATCAAGAAAGTTTACAGAGTAACTGTGATTCTCTGGATATCGCACTTCACTTAGGGCTCGGCACTTTTACTCTGAGATCACCTTGTGTTTATTACTTACTTTTTGACCGATGTCTTTATTTAAGGTGATTTACAACATTTGAGAAGTACGATTTGGAATTCATTTCTTTTGGTTTTTCCAACTGGCGCACAGGCAAGTGAAGTGACTTGCTCACGGTCACACTGTGGTGTCGGTATTGGGATTTGAAGTCCAAAGCCTTAACTACACACCTCGCCTCATCAACATTCTCAGTCGGTCCCCTGGCGTTGAGTCTGACTGTGGTTCAGTCAGGGTCGTTGTCCTGACTTAAGCTATTCGTTTTATTATTCTTAAGTTATTTATTTACTACCTTCTCTGCTGTTCTTCTTACGGTTTTCTGTGGTGGCCACCACCACCACCTGATCAGGGCACCATGCAGTCCCTACGTTGAGGGATCGAAGGCCAGATGTCCACATGACCATCGTCGTCTAATTCCTCCACGTGAAGCCTGAAAGCCTGAGGACTGATTGAGATCATTGATGTCAGGTAGAATGCCCAGTGAGGTGCTGGCTGGTCTTGTGGCCTCGGAGCCCCTGCAGATTTTGGTTTTTTTTTTCTTGTGTTTTTTCTGTCTTTCTGGCCATCTGACCTTACTTTATTCTTTGTTACTTAGTATTTTTGGTTAGGAGTACACGCTGATACAGCGCATCGCTGCGCCCGCCACATGACAAACCAAACTCAGGATCCCAGATTAGGACCCGAGTGCCAGCCATGCGATGGGTGACACCTCAGCACCACACTAGTTCAGATACTTAGCATCGCCTAATCTTATTTTTATATTTTTCTTTTTTCTTTCCTTATCTTGTAAAGCACTTTGAGCGACATCATTTGTATGAAAACGTGCTCTAGAAATAAATGGCGTTGTTGATTATTTGATGTTTTGTAAATTTCCGTATTTTGCTATTTCTGTTTTTGGTTTCCCTTTATGTAAAGTCACTTTTTTTCTTTAACAATATTTCATTTGGTTGCTTAATTTATGATTTAATTTTCTTTACATTCATTCCTTGTGTTTCATAGGATTAATGGCACCCTGAGGTCTCTGCTGGAAGCCCACCCTCTGCCCTCCGCCCTCTGCCCTCCGCCCTCTGCCCTCCGCCCTCTGCCTGGGTCTGTCGATGAGTGAGTTTATCTGGAAAGTTTGTCTTTTGGCAGTTTCTGAAATTTTTGCTTCTGTCTGTCATGTTTATGCTAGGCAACTCCCAGCTTATTTTTAAATTATACTTTACTTTATCTTTTTCATTCATTTTTACTCTTTACTATCTTTCTTAGAAATCGCCTTAGTCAATGGGTGGGCCTCTCTGGCAGGGTCTTAAATTGGTTTGAATCCTACCTGGCAGGGAGAAAATTCTTTGTGAGTTGTGGTGATCAAATCTCAAAGACACATGATATCCGATATGGTGTTCCTCAAGGCTCTATCCTGGGTCCGCTGCTCTTCTCAATCTACATGCTTCCGTTAGGTCAGATTATCTCAGGTTACAATGTGAGCTACCACAGCTATGCTGATGACACACAGCTGTACTTATCAATAGCACCTGATGACTCCGACTCTCTCGATTCACTAACACAATGTCTTACTGGTATTTCTGAATGGATGAATAGTAATTCTCTCAAACTAAATAAAGAGAAAACTGAAATTTTAGTGATCAGCAATAATGGATACAGTGAGGTTATCAGAAATAAACTGGATACATTAGGATTAAAAGTTAAGACGGAAGTAAAAAATTTAGGGGTGATTGTTGACTGTAATCTGAATTTTAAATCACATATTCATCAGGCCACTAGGACAGCATTTTTTCATTTAAGAAATATAACAAAAGTTAGACCTCTTATATCACTGAAAGATGCTGAGAAATTAATTCACGCTTTTGTTTTCAGTCGACTAGATTACTGTAACGCACTCCTCTCAGGACCACCAAAAAAGACATAAATCACTTGGAACGAGTGCAGAATGCAGCTGCTAGAATCCTAACTAGGAAAAGAAAATCGGGACACATTTCTCCAGTTTTGATGTCACTACACTGGTTACCTGTGTCATTCAGGATTGAGTTTAAAATACTGCTTATGGTTTATAAAGCCTTAAATAATCTCACTACATCTTATATATCGGAATGCCTGACACCTTATATTCCAAATCGTAACCTCAGATCCTCAAATGAGTGTCTGCTTAGAATTCCAAGAACAAAACTTAAAAGAAGTGGTGAGGCGGCCTTCTGCTGCTATGCACCTAAAATCTGGAATAGCCTGCCGATAGGAATTCGCCAGGCAAATACAGTAGAGCAATTTAAAACACTGCTGAAAACACATTACTTTAACATGGCCTTTTTATAACTTCACTTTAACATAATCCTGATACTCTGTATGTTCAATTCTTCATAATAACTATTCATGGTGGCTCTAAAATACGTACTGACCCCTACTCTCTCTTCTGTTTCTTTTTCCGGTTTCTTTGTGGTGGCGACCTGCGCCATCACCACCTACTCAAAGCATCCTGATGCACCAACATTGATGGACTGAAAGCCAGAAGTCTACGTGACCATCATCATCAAGTGACTCCATGAGAACCCTAAATCCAAAGAGGACTGTTTGACTTATGTTAGGTAGATTGCCCAGAGGGGACTGGTCAGGGGGTCTCGTGGTCTGGAACCCCTACAGATTTTATTTTTTCTCCAGCCTTTGGAGTTTTTTGTTTTTCTGTCCACCCTGGCCACCGGACCTTACTTATTCTATGTTAATTAATGTTGACTTATGTTTATTTTTTTTGTGTCTTCTATTTTTCTATTCATTTTGTAAAGCACTTTGAGCTACATTTTTTTGTATGAATATGTGCTATATAAATAAATGTTGATTGATTGATTGACTACGGGGCTTTGCCCCCTGCTCTCTTCGCTCCGCCAACACCTTTCCCCCCCTGCCAGTGGCCGCCACTCCGAAACCCCTCTTAAACATTGATACAATGGGAAACAAATACATTTATTTTTACCTCCTCTTTGCTCGATCAGCTGCTGGCTTGCTGCTGCTGCCATGCCGTGCCACGTGATCTGCATTTCGTGCGGAGCTGCAAACGTTTAAAAGCCTGCACAGCACCTGAATATTCAATCTCTTTTTGCTGTTACATTATTTCCCCCGAGTAATATTTTCAGATTGTTTGCTACTAATGCAATCTTTTCTCATTTTTGTAAGACTTTCGAATTTTCCTGCTTCCATTATCTCTAACCTGCTCTACATGTGTATCACGGGACTTGCGTCTGAAGGTTGTAAGTATGACGTGACTTGTCCGTCTTGTGGGAAGTGAAAGTGTCTCTCTGTCTCTGTTCACGTCAAGATCACGTCTCGTCCCCCGGGAAAAAGTCTTTTTTTTTTTTATAATCGAGTGATTTCTTTTTGTTTTTATTGTTATTTATGTTCCTTCTTTATCTAATTATGTGTTTTTGTCAGTTTAATGATTTAGTTTCTAAGTGTCAGAGCTTACTCGCCCAAGTAAGTTGGTGTTTTGTGGGTGGTTCCCTGGGAGGAGTGGCCACCTGTCAAAGTCTCAGAAGGACCCGCCCCTTTCCTGTAAAGGAGGAGGAGACTGGCAGTTAAAGGCAGGCTGATGTTGGATTCTGTTCTCAGTTTAGTCAAGATTGACTTGAGGCGTTCTTAGACAATGAGAAAGCATGCGATATGTTATAGAAGGAAGGAATCTGAATTAAATGAAGTTAGTTAGTTTGTTTTCTGGGTTTTGTATCTGAACTGTCCATGCATGTAAGGATGGGATCCCAATATTCTGGATGATGTAAATTACAGAAGGTAGTGTGTGGAGCTCATTATTATTTAGTATTATAAATAATGTTATTTTTTTTTCTAAAATAGGGACTGAAATAGAGGGGGTAAATCATTATATGCAGATGATGGAGCATAATGGATTGGAGGCATAAATTTCAGGTATACTAAACATAAAATGCAATTAGCAATTAATGATGTGGAAGATGAGCAAATAAATGGGGGTTTAAAACTGTCTGCAGTTAAAACTCAAGTGATATGTTTTACAAAGAGGCGTAGAAACCCTCGTCAAATTTGAAATTCTAAAATCAAACACTAGAAGATTTTTAGGCGCGTTGATGAATAGTGACGCTACATTGAAATGCCACATACATCATCATCAGAGTCTTATTTTCTACAATTGATCGTCTGTTAAACTCAGGTAACACAAAGGAATGCCCCCAGAATACTTCCAGTGAAACCTGTGAGAACATTGCTGTATTTTTCAATCAAAAAATGAATGATATTAGAGATAACATAGTATATCTCCCCAACACTGCAGAACCTCCAAAGCCCCGGTACTCCATTATAAACAAATTAAATGCTTTCACCAGGATAGATTTACCTGAATTACATAGTATAATCTCTCAACTGAAACCCTCCACCTGCGTCCTTGACCCAATACCAACCAGGTTTTTCAAGGAAGTATCAGGCGTGCTAATTGATAATATTCTGGACATTGAAATTCGTCATTAGATACGGGGGTCTTCCCAGACTGTCTTAAGACTGCTGTAGTTAAACCCCTGCTCAAGAAAAATAATCTTGACCCCTCAGCTTTTGAAAATTTTAGACCCACCTCTAACCTGACCTTCTTAAGTAAAATTCTAGAGAAGGCAGTCATTATGCAGTTAAATGACCACCTCAATAAACCTGCTATTCTTGATAAATTTCAGTCGGGTTTTAGAACAAATCACAGCACAGAAACTGCACTCGTTAAAGTAGTAAATGACTTGCGGGTAAATGCAGACAGAGGCCATTTATCTGTTCTCATCCTCTTAGATCTGAGTGCTGCATTTGACACCATTGATCACAATATTCTTAGAAATCGCCTTAGTCAATGGGTGGGCCTCTCTGGCAGGTCTTAAATTGGTTTGAATCCTACCTGGCAGGGAGAAAATTCTTTGTGAGTTGTGGTAATCAAATCTCAAAGACACATGATATCCGATATGGTGGTCCACAAGGCTCTATCCTGGGTCCGCTGCTCTTCTCAATCTACATGCTTCCGTTAGGTCAGATTATCTCAGGGCACAACGTGAGCTACCACAGCTATGCTGATGACACACAGCTGTACTTATCAATAGCACCTGATGACCCGACTCTCTCGATTCACTAACACAATGTCTTACTGGTATTTCTGAATGGATGAATAGTAATTTTCTCAAACTAAATAAAGAGAAAACTGAAATTTTAGTAATTGGCAATAATGGATTCAATGAGGTTATCAGAAATAAACTTGATGCATTAGGATTAAAAGTTAAGACGGAAGTAAAAAACTGAATTTTAAATCGCATATTCATCAGACCACTAGGACAGCATTTTTTCACTTAAGAAATATAACAAAAGTTAGACCTCTTATATCATTGAAAGATGCTGAGAAATTAATTCACGCTTTTGTTTTCAGTAGACTAGATTACTGTAACGCACTCCTCTCAGGACTACCAAAAAAAGACATAAATCACTTGCAACGAGTGCAGAATGCAGCTGCTAGAATCCTAACTAGGAAAAGAAAATCCGAACACATTTCTCCAGTTTTGATGTCACTACACTGGTTGCCTGTGTCATTCAGGATTGACTTTAAAATACTGCTTATGGTTTATAAAGCCTTAAATAATCTGCTCCATCTTATATATCAGAATGTCTGACACCTTATATTCCAAATCGTAACCTCAGATCCTCAAATGAGTGTCTCCTTAGAATTCCAAAAGCTAAACTTAAAAGAAGTGGTGAGGCGGCCTTCTGCTGTTATGCACCTCAAATCTGGAATAGCCTGACCGATAGAAACTCGCCAGGCTGATACAGTAGAGCACTTTAAAACACTGCTGAAAACACATTACTTTAACATGGCCTTCTCATAACTTCACTTTAACTTAATCCTGATACTCTGTATGTTCAATTCTTCATAATAACTATTCATGGTGGCTCTAAAATCCATACTGACCCCAACTCTCTCTTCCGTTTCTTTTTCCGGTTTCTTTGTGGTGGGCGACCTGCACCACCACCACCTACTCAAAGCATCCTGATGCACCAACATTGATGGACTGAAAGCCAGACGTCTACGTGACCATCATCATCAAGTCCTTCCATGAGAACCCTAAATCCAAAGAGGACTGTTTGATTTATGTTAGGTAGATCTGCTCAGAGGGGACTGGTCAGGTGGTCTCGTGGTCTGGAACCCCTACAGATTTTATTTTTTTTTCTCCAGCCGTCTGGAGTTTTTTTTTTTTTTTTCTGTCCATCCTGGCCATCGGACCTTACAGTACTTATACTTATTCTATGTTAATTAATGTTGACTTATTTTTCTATTCTTCATTTTGTAAAGCACTTTGATGTGCTATATACGTTATATATGTTGTTATCTAATCCGCTATATCCTAACCACAGGGGTCTGCTGGAGCCAATCCCAGCCAACACAGGGTGCGAGGCAGGAAACAAACCCCGGGCAGGGTGCCGGCCCACCACAGGGCACACAAACACGGGACAATTTAGAATCGCCAATGCACCTCACCTGCAAGTCTTTGGACTGTGAGAGGAGACTCACGCAGACATGAGGAGAACATGCAAACTCCACGCACGGTGGACCCTGGAAGCGAACCCGGGTCTCCTAACCGCGAGGCAGCAGTGCCACCCATTGCGCCACCGTGCCGCCCTGAAATGCCACATCAGTATGATGCTCACATGTCTGTGTGGATGTGAGTGGGGTGCTGCCAAAATCTTTCCTGAATATTTCTTCATGTTTGAGAAGGTCAGTTTCTGATGATGGGTGTGAAGCTTATGGGTCTGTTACACCTTCAAGACTGAAATGCTTAGAGGTTCTACAAGCACAGGCTCCACCAATGTGCTGTGCGGCCACGAGGTCCTCCCCAGTATCAGCCATATTGTTACCATTTCAGCTGCACAGTTTACAATTGATGACGACTTCTTGGGCATGGAAATGATAATCCTGTAAAAAAAACGTGCTGGAGGATTGCTGGGAATGAACGTCATAGAAATGTAGAATGAGCTTTGGATGGGTGGGCCTCATCGTGCAGGTAATGTGGGTCTACTATTGGATTATAAAATAAGTCTACATATTGGTCATTTGGTTAGTTATGTTGTGAATAGTCGGTATAATTTACTAAAAGTAAATCAGTCTATCACAGCAGAGTGGAAGGTTATTAGTCTTCTTCTTCTTCTTCTGACGGCTGCTCCCGTTAGGTGTCTCCACAGCGGATCATCTTCTTCCATATCTTTCTGTCCTCGTCATCTTGTTCTGTCACACCAATCACCTGCATGTCCTCTCTCACCACATCCATTAACCACCTCTTAGGCCTTCCACTTCTCCTCTTCCCTGTCAGCTCTATCTTTAACATCCTTCTCCCAGTATACCCAGCATCTCTCCTCTGCACATGTCCAAACCAGCACAATCTCGCCTCTCTGACTTTGTCTCCCAACCGTCCAACCTGAGCTGACCCTCTAATGTCCTCATTTCTAATCCTGTCCATCCTCATCACACCCAATACAAATCTTAACATCTTTAACTCTGCCACCTCCAGCTCTGTCTGCTGTGCCACCGTCTCCAGTCCATATACCATAGCTGGTCTCACTGCCGTCCTGTGTATTCTAATAATGACAATTAACAACAAGCAGAGTACCCATCTGGGCAAACAACACTGAGTGACTCAAGCCTGCAACTACTTTAGCGTCAGACCCACTAATTCATAAAGAATGGATTAAATATCCAGAACACCTGGAAAAGCCAAAATGAAGCTCAGGATGACCATATGATTAAAAAGTAAAACTACATTATCCCCATATAACCAATAAAAATTCACCAAACTTAGTCTTGTAATTTCTACTTATACCCCAAATCACAAAAATTGGGAAATGACTTGCATAATTAGGCTAATAGTCCAATAAAAAACATATTAGTTGGAACAAAAGCCTGCAACCTCCGTGGGTCCCCAGCATCGCAGTTGAAAACTTTCACCTTATGACAGTTAGATCAAGTGGGAAGGTGGCACAAAAATCTCACAGGACAAAAACATAGGGGACAGAAAATATGGCTTGTGGTTTGCTGTTGCAGCTAACCAGCGTCGTGGCACTTAGTTTTAATCTGTCACTTCTTCTTCTTCGTCTTTCGGCTGCTCCCGTTAGGTGTCTCCACAGCGGATCATCTTCTTCCATATCTTTCTGTCCTCATCATCTTGTTCTGTCACACCCATCACCTACATGTCCTTTCTCACCACATCCATAAACCTCCTCTTAGGCCTTCCTCTTCTTCTCTTCCCTGTCAGCTCTACCCTTAACATCCTTCTCCCAATATCCCCAGCATCTCTCCTCTGCACATGTCCAAACCAACACAATCTCGCCTCTCTGAGTTTGTCTCTGAACCGTCCCACTTGAGCTGACCCTCTAATGTCCTCATTTCTAATCCTGTCCATCCTCATCACACCCAATCTTAGCATCTTTAACTCTGCCACCTCCAGCTCTGTCTGCTGCTCTCTGGTCAGGGTTATTAATACATTAAGGAAAAACTGAATGGAATGATATCAATTGTTACAGATGGCACTAAAGACATCACAACTAAAAAGGTTGAAGTAGCTGCTTATGTGCCTGAACTTGAGTTAAAAATAACTCAGAGAATATTAAATCATTAATCTGCATATACAGCAGCCATCATGATGGCAGTCAGATTTGTGAAATGCTCCGACTCTTTAATTCTTGACTGACAAACATTTAAACTGGACTGGATTTGTTCTCAGAAGTCAATCACATTTTATGTCACCTGCAGACTCAGGCCTTGTGTTTGTGTTTCTTGTGGCTTCCTGCAGATAAAGGTGTCGGGGACACTGAGAGGACTGTTGGTTTATTTGGTCTCTCGCAAGTTCAGATATCCCAACTAGTAAAGCTGAAGCTAAAGGACTGATGGAATCATAGATGACTGGATTAGATAGATAGATAGATAGATAGATAGATAGATAGATAGATAGATAGATAGATAGATAGATAGATAGATAGATAGATAGAAAGGCACTATAAAATAGATAGATAGATAGATAGATAGATAGATAGATAGATAGATAGATAGATAGATAGAAAGGCACTATATAATAGATAGATAGATAGATAGATAGATAGATAGATAGATAGATAGATAGATAGATAGATGATAGAGGATAGATAGATAGATACTATATAATAGATAGATAGATAGATAGATAGATAGATAGATAGATAGATAGATAGATAGACGTGAAAGGCACTATATAATAGATAGATAGATAGATAGATAGATAGATAGATAGATAGATAGATAGATAGATAGATAGATAGATAGAAGGCACTATATAATAGATAGATAGATAGATAGATAGATAGATAGATAGATAGATAGATAGATAGATAGATGGAAGGCACTATATAATAGATAGATAGATAGATAGATAGATAGATAGATAGATAGATAGATAGATAGATAGATAGATAGATAGATAGATAGGATAGGCACTATATAATAGATAGATAGATAGATAGATAGATAGATAGATAGATAGATAGATAGATAGATAGATAGATAGATAGATAGATAGATTATGGCAAAACTTGTGGGATAATGCGACTAAGGAGAGGCATTTGTACAGAATACTTCCCAATGGTGGATTTGTGGGGTGTAATTCATGTGTGCCTGGGGGTCATCTTCTTGGCTCTGTTGAGGTAAGCAGTACCACCCTGTAACAAGAGGTGGCGTTGTCAAGGAGAATGTCTTTTTTCCCTTCAGGCAGACCCAGCACAATGCCTGGCGCCCTGAGATGGTGCCACCCCTTCTTGTCTGGACAATTCAGCTGTGGAGGATGGCAGCTTATTCTGAAACCAAACTGAGCTCCCTTTAACACATTGCTTGGGCATTTTCTCGAAGCTGGATGATTTGGCCGTGACCTCGATAGTGCTTGTGGGTACAGAAGAGGCAAAATGTGTTTATTTTGGCAAATGCCAATGATTAAACAAGGTGGTCCGGGTGGTACGCCGATTATTCTTCCTGGCTTTCTTGCTCTCTGTCCACCCACAAAATACAAGCAATATCAGATAGCTGGCACATAAAAAATAAACATTAAACACAAGTGACATCTTTGTGCAAAGAATAAACGTAAGTAGCAATATCAACATAAACAATGAGAAATGAGAATAAAATGGCAGAAACCTAAGAGAGGGTGCCTTAAACATCACGTGGATTTGGACCTGCCAGCTGTGCATCGCTTTGTTAGGCAAACCCTTTTGCTTTCCTTTTTGCCATTTTTGTTCTTTTGTTACATCCGAGTCCTTCCTTTATAAAGATTATGTATTGGACTTGTCTTGCAAGCCAGCGGTTTTATGGTTTTTCTCTCCCTTCTTGGGCATTTTTGTGTATTTTGGGAGATTTAAGGATTTTCGAACTTTAAAAGCCACTTCCTCAATTTGGGCCTGTGCAAACCAAAGCCTGCCTGTGGTGTCAGGGGTCAGGCTGAATGGGGTGAGGCCTATCTCTAGCCAGGCCAGTGCGGGTCCTGCTTGGTTTGAGGCTTTTTTGGTGGCCTATCAGTCTTTTCACTATTTTTTGTGTTGCATTTCACAATTGTCCCTAGTGTGTGTGTGTGTGTGTGTGCCTAGCGGTGGGCTGGCGCCCTGCCCAGGGTTTGTTTCCTGCCTTGCACCCTGTTTTGGCTGGGATTGGCTCCAGCAGACCCCTGTGACCCTGTAGTTAGGATATAACAGGTTGGATAATGGATGGATATATATATTATGGCAGACAGCTGGCAGCTTATCCTGGATGGGACGCCCCTGAAATGGAAGGATGGGGGAAGGCAGCTTTTTCAGGACACTGCCTCCCACAAAACGCTAGATGGCAGCTCCCCTGGAGTGTAGCGGTGCCCTGGATTCCTGCAAGGCATCCTGGGACTTGGAGTCCGGTTTCTTAGC
Organism: Polypterus senegalus; assembly: GCF_016835505.1. NCBI lineage: Eukaryota > Metazoa > Chordata > Cladistia > Polypteriformes > Polypteridae > Polypterus > Polypterus senegalus. The sequence goes on from NC_053171.1 coordinate 11,350,329, forward strand.
CCTGTTGGGTGCTGTGGGTGCTGCCGGGGGGGTGGGCTGTGAAAGGACCTGGGGAGTCCTTCTTCCCTTACTAGCCTGGAAGTGCTTGGAAGTCATGAGGATGGAAGCCCCACAGTACGTCCAGGTTGATTACAGAACTGGGATTCTCCATTTGACCCGGAAGTGCTGGCAAGCCATGTGAGAGGAAGAACAGAAGCACTTCTGGGTCAAGGACTATATAAAGGACAGGTGGAGACCCAGCAAGTGAGCCGGAGTTGGGAAGAGTGTGACGGAGCTTGCTGGGAGGTGTAGTGGAGAAAAGAATTGTGTTTATTGTGGCTGTGGTACTTTGGAGGCACTAATTGAGAAGAAGAAACAGTTAAAATACTTCTCACTGTTTTTACATTGTGTCCTGGGTGTCTGTCTGTTGGGTTTTGGTGCAACACCGCCCCCTAGCGTTTGACAGGGTGACACAGAAAAACGGGAACTTCTGAAATGTGTAGTGGCAGCCATGTACAGTGAACAGGGACCTTGAGCTGTAAACACTCTCGCCATTTAGTCATTTAGTAATCAATTACAAGGCAATCAATGGCAGCTGTGCGAGAATTGTTCGGTAACCGCGTCATCTCAAGATTCGGTGACATTCCCTGGCCCTCAAGATCACCGGATTTGTCCGTTTGTGATTTTTTTCTTGTGGGGTTACCTTAAGAGTCGGGTCTGCACGACTCGGCCAAGGACACTGAATGAACTGAAACAAAGAATTCAAGATGAAATTCGTGGTATCCCAGCTGAGATGTTGCAGCGGTCAATGGGGAACCTCAACAGCAGATTGGAAGAATGCATGCGTACAGGAGGACGCCATCTACAGGACGTCATTTTCAGACATTGATAATTTGGATTACTGTCTCTTAAAAGGCAAGTTGTGGTGCTTCAATTGCTGTCCATGAAATTATTTTGTTGGATTTCTTCTATTTTTATTGGGTTTTTCAAAAGTTCCCGTTTTTCTGTGTCACCCTTGTGTATATATATAATAGACTAGCAGAATACCCGCGCTTCACAGCGGAGAAGTAGTGTGTTAAAAAAGTTATGAAAAAGAAAAGGAAACATTTTAAAAATAACGTAACATGATTGTCAATGTAATTGTTTTGTGACTGTTGTGAGTGTTGCTGTCATCAAGGATTTGATTATCATTATTTCTTTCAATCAGGTTCGTATTTGGAGGACGTGTTGCGTTCAAGTTACATTCCGTTGATGTCAACCGTTGTAAAGATAAGAGGTTTCATTCATCGAAGTGTTCACTACCCAAATCGGTACTCGTGAATCTAAGATGTTTAACAGGCATTCCCGGTATTAAGTTGCGGATTTGCCTGCGAATATTTAGTGGCAGCTTGTCTATTGGATTGCTGCTGACGGACGGCCTTAAATGGGCAGGCACTCAATTATGTGGGAGGCGTGGGATGGGGGACGCAACTCCGCCTCACATGGCGACCGAGCTGCAGGCTATGGCCGTATATATGTACATAAGTAGGATTCAGTTATGACCATTACGTGTAGAATTTCAAAATGAAACCTGCCTGACTTTTGTAAGTGAGCTGTAAGGAACGAGCCTGTTTAAATTTCAGCCTTCTACCTACACAGGAAGTTAGTCAGTCAGCCAGTCAGTGAGGGCTTTGCCTTTTATTAGTATAGATGTATATTGGCGTAGCCGCCCCTGCAGTCCTTGCTTTTCTTTCCTCAAGTAACCGATCGCCACACAATCAGCTCTGTAATAGACGTTAAGCCATCTGTATGCTTAGAGCACCGATTCTTCAAAACGTTTAAGGAACATTGAAATATCTTCATAGTACATGTTTAATTATTCTGTCCTTCACGTCAGTCCCAGTGAAGAATATAGATTATTTAAATGAAGTTAAAGTTTTATCTATATAATATAATAAACATATTTTGCTGCATTTCACCTTAAAAATGATATCGTCATCATATGTAAATACGCGCTTTATAAAGTGGCTCAGGTTGTGCGATATTATAACTGTAGTGGAAGTTTACAGTGGGGTGATTGTACTTATAAGTCCAAACAGTTCTACAAGGAGCAATGATTGAGTGCGTTTAGAGTTCTTGGGATTAAACTGTTTCTGAACCGCGAGGTCCGTACAGGAAAGGCTTTTGCCGTTATGCCGTGGCTGAGACAGCGTGTCCTTGAAGCTGTATACCGATAATTCTCTTTCCGATGAGCTGCTGCTGTGATTCACACTCAGATACAGTGATATAAATACTCCGAGACGTGCAGTGAGAGTAATATGGAAAAAGATGATCCGCTGTGGCAACTCCTAACTGGAGGAGCTGAAAGAAGAATAAGAAGCAGAAGAAGAAGAAGAAGAAGAAGAAGAAGAAGAAGAAGTGAGAGTAACAACGCTAAAGCAGTTCTGGTATTTGGAATACTATGGCTGTTCCCTGGACCATTATATTGTTACAAGTTAATTACAATCAGGTGCGTTACACTAATAAACAATATGCGGTTAGTTTCAGTGTATTTATAAATAATGAGTAACCACACAGGAACAGTACCATTGCTTTGATGCTGGGTGCCGCCAGTCTGCAAAACCAAGTGGAGAACTTGCGAACGACAAGGTATGAGGTACTGTGGAAAAGCGTGTGGCTTTACGCCAAGTGTAGGTTTTATACATCGCGATTTGAACGTGGAAAAGTTCTTACGCAACATTTCTGTGCGTACGCACCGTTTAGACATGAGGCCCCTAGTGTCATTTTCAGCAGCAGACTTTTATAACGGAGGATTTCTGGTAAGTAACCCTGTTTCTTAACTGTGAATTTTAAGTATAAGAACTTGTAATAAAACAGATTTTCAAGAAAGCTGTAAAAACGTTTAATAATTTTTTGTTGTATATTTAAGATATACAATGCAAAATGCTTGTGTATTTGCACTAGATTTTTAAATAAATGTGAAAAGTACAGCGTTGGAATTTGTTATATTCGTAATATTTCTAATAGCATAAAAACAGGTTACAACCAATAAACCATTTTAAATTGTAACAACTTAAAAAATAGATTTACTGTATATACTCGAATATAAGCCGAGTTTTTTAGCTCCCAAAATGTGCTGAAAAACGTCACCCTTGCCTTATATTCGAGTGAGGTCCTGCTGCCTCCGCCAACCCGACAGAAAGATGGAGTGTACAGTGCAGTGGAACCTCAGGTCACGAACGTCTCTGAACACGTACAAATCGGGTTACGACAAAAAATTCGCCAAACTTTTGCATCTGTTCACAACCACACACTCGGTATACGAACAAGCCAGTTTCCCTTTCGGTTTGTGTGCACTGATGATTTCCATACGTGTTCAGTCTCTCCCTGTGCAGAGAGAGAGAGAATCACACGCACACACACGCGAGAGAGAGAGAGAGAGAGAGAGACACACATGCGCACACACGAGAGACACACACACACACACACCACACATACATACACACACACAGGAGCACACACACACGAGATAGAGAGCGAGAGTGAGAGCGCAAGAAGGCAGTTAAAGAATGCACCGGCCTTGTTTTTAAAGAGACTGCTTCGAGCATTGTTTTAACCTCATTGTATTTAATGAAGACTTTTTTCTATTGGATTTTAACCTCCACTTCACTTCTGTTTACAGCGATCGGTTCGTAGCGTGCATTGTTGCAATGTTACTTTCTTGGTGGTTTATTAAATTACAGATTTTTGAAACGTTCATTTTTTTCCCTGTGCTTAAAACTCATTAAAAAAAAGTGTTTTTAGCGAGGGGTTTGTAGCGCTAAAGCACAAACTCTTGCAGTGTTAGTTTTCTCTGTTGTTCAAGGTGTTCTCAGTGTTATTCAGTGTTTTTACATTTAGTTTACTATTACGCTGTGCATTCTATGGTGTATTTAACTATATTTGTGCTTAAAAATCTTTAAAAAAATATACTCAGCAAAAAAAGAAACGTCCCTTTTTCAGGACTGTGTATTTCAACAATAATGTTTTAAAAATCCAAATAACTTTCCAGATCTTCATTGTAAAGGGTTTAAACAATGTTTTCCATGCATGTTCAATTAACCCTAATCAATTAATTAACATGCACCTGTGGAATGGTCGTGAAGACCTTAACAGCTTACAGAAAGTAGGCATTTAAGGTCACAGTTCTAAAAACGCAGGACACTAAAGAGACTTGTCTACCGACTGTGAAAGATGCCCAGGGTCCCTGCTCATCTGCGTGAACGTGCATTAGGCCTGCTGCAGGGAGGCATGAGGACTGCTGATGTGGCTAGGGCACTAAATTGCCATGTCCGCACTGTGAGACGCCTAAGACAGCGCTACAGGGAGACAGGAAGGACAGCTGATCATCCTCGCAGTGGAAGACCACGTGTAACAACACCTGCACAGGATCGGTACATCCGAATATCACACCTGCGTGACGGGTACAGGATGGCCACAACAACTGCCCGAGTCACACCAGGAACACACAATCCCTCCATCAGTGCTCAGACGGTCCGCAATAGGCTGAGAGAGGCTGGACTGAGGGCTTGTAGGCCTGTTGTAAGGCAGGTCCTTACCAGACATCACCAGCAACAACGCCTATGGGCACAAACCCACCTTCGCTGGACCAGACAGGAGTGGCAAAAAGTGCTCTTCACTGATGAGTCACGGTTTTGTCTCACCAGGGGTGATGGACGGATTCGTGTTTATCGTTGAAGGAATGAGCGTTACACCGAGGCCTGTACCCTGGAGCGGGATCGATTTGGATCGAGGGCTAGGGCCATTCCCCCCAGAAATGTCCAGGAACTTGCAGGTGCCTTGGTGGAAGAGTGGGGTAACATCTCACAGCAAGAACTGATAAATCTGGTCCAGTCCATGAGGAGGAGATGCACTGCAGTACTTCAAGCAGCTGGTGGCCACACCACATACTGACTGGTACTTTTGATTTTGAGCCTCCCTTCATTCAGGGACACATTGTGAAACATTTTTAGTTTTATGTCTTATGGTGTTGATTCTTTTAGTGTTCATACAAATATTTACACATTTAAGTTTACTGAAAGTAAAAACAGTTGAAAGTCAGAGGACGTTTCTTTTTTTGCTGAGTATATATATTTACATACAGTTTGTACAGTCTGGAACGCATTAATTGTATTTACATACAATCCTATGGGTGAAATTACTTCGACCAGAGTTTTGAGACGAATTACGGTTGTGACCCGAGGTTCCACTGTACCTGTTTTGGTCCGCCTGCGGGCTCTGTGTGGTGCTGTGCCGCCTCTGTGAGACTCATTCCGGGCTGTGTGCTCAATTAATGAGCTGATGCCTCAACTAATGTACGGTAATTTTATTGGTATTTATTTTGACTAGTGAAACTTGCCAGAAGCTGCTGCATTTCCCACCCGAGGTTTATACTCGAGTCGATACGTTTTTCCAGTTTTTGTAGGTAAAATTTAGGTACCTCTGCTTATATTCAAGTTGGCTTATACTCGAGTATATACGGTACTTCAGTATAAAACAAGTCAATTGCACCCAATCACTCTAAATGATTTGCCTCAACTTAAAAATTGTGGGATCAATAAGCTAAGAAGAATTCTATTGATTCAGATTGAACATATTGAGTGTGAATCATTACCTTCATTATTTTAAGTTGAATGGACGTTATACTTTTTCAGTGCAATCCTCTGGTGCAAGGCAAGGGGGACCTCAGGACAGGGTGGTGGTCTCACTCACACACATGTATCAGGGGCCAGTGGAGGACCTACATTTTTGGGGTCCTGAAGCTTGAACTGTTATGGGGGCTCCTTGACAACCAACAACGGGGGTCTGGGTAACCACTGCTGATCGTCTTCAATGGGTTTGTTCCACGACAGGTCACCACAATGTCTCTTTTTAATCATTTCACCGCCACGTCTCAGATTGGGATTTTAAATTGCTGTGCTGGATCATCTCACATGTCAAAGGCACTGAAGTGAATACAAAACGTGCGGTGAAAAGGAAAGTCGCTCCTGGGGTCCCTCTGGGATTAGGGGCCCTGAAGCTTCAGTGTCATCAGATTCATAGCACAGCCGGCCCATGCGCGTCTTTAGACTGTGACAAGACACGGGGACACAAAAACTCCACGCAGGGAGGACCCCAGATGTGAAGCCTGGTCTCCTTACCGTGAGGCAGCACCGGCGTATATAAAGAGGGTCCCGAATACTAATATGGAGCAATTTGTGAATATATAAAGTCGAATTTGAAATGCATGAGTCCAATTTAGATATGTTACATAAAGAATGGCCGTTACTTATGTGAAGTCGGATCCTAAACTGTATTTTAAATATGCAAAGTCGTAATTGACATAAACAGAGTGGGGCTTAAAGTACAAAGTCAAAATCTCAAACACATGGAGTCCATTTTTTTAACACGTGAAGTCAAAAGTCTTGGATTCTTTTCTGGTGTGTCAGGCTGCATGCGTTTCTGCAGATTATAATTACTATAATTAATATGACAGCCACGCGCTCCGTGTGAGTGACGGCTCTATTCATCTTTGGGGTCCGACTTTGTTAATGTAGGCGTTTAAAGAGACTGTCGCATGAGAACCTCCGGTCCTTCTTCTGGTGTCGGGAGTGCGGACCACCGGTGTCCTCGTCACAGCGTAGATGTTAAGGGGCGTTCTGCTGACCACCGACTCCTTTCGTGTAACGGATGGAGAAGCCCGGCAGCACCTACAGGGTCCGTAGAAAGTGTTCCCCCACCCTGGACATTTTCTTGTTATGCGATGTTGACCCTCGGTGGATAGAATTTGGTTTTGTGACTCTGAGCAGCAGAAGACGTAAGAGTGAAAACAGGGGTCTGCAAAGTGGTACAAAATCAGTTCCAAGTATAAACCCTGAAATAACTGACGGCGCGCGTTCAAGTCAGTGTTTAGCAGGTGGCAGCCATGACGGCATTGAGGCTCGGTGCTCAGGCCTCTTTCTCCATCGGCTTTGCCACTTTTCTCCTGAGACGGAGGCTGAGGGCCGAGGGAAGTGTGACGTCAGGAGTAGAGACCCGGGCAGGGCGCTCCTCACTGTCCTGTTTCACTACTACACAGGCAAGCTGCTGGGGACGGCCAGTATTGGATATATAATTGCGCCGTACTTACACCTGCCATTAGTGTCCACTCGTGTTAATCTACGCATCTGAGTGACGCAGTTAAAATGGGAACGAGCTGCCCGTTATGATCCAACAACACGCCGCAGCGCCATAAGGAATGTGAGTGTCGCAGCACAACGGCAGACACGTGAAAGCCTCAGAAACGAGCCGGCAGGTCTCCCTCACACTAAAGCCACACAGGGGTCACGGCTGGCCACCTGACCGCTGTCCCACATGATGTCCTTTCCGCCCACGTGGCCGTTGTGTGTGGAGGGAGAGAACGCTTTTGCATTTCCACTCCTGTTCAAAATGGCTGACACAGAGTGTGGAATCCCGAGGATGGTGAAGTAGCTTCTGTAATTAAATTAGAATTAGAGATGAATTCTGCATTTTTGTAAATGAATTTTGATTTTTTTTCATTACATACTGTAATCATTTGATGCCTAATTTAAAATGTGAAACTTCAGCCAAGCGAGCAGCTTTTGTTATCAAAAATATCTGCAATGACAAATCCCGTGTTTTGCTAATTACTGCTTATTATTTATCCCTAAAAAAAAACAAAAAACTGCCAAGCCATTTTATGTTAACGATTGGGAGATTCAGGAATTAGTAAGAAATAACGAGTATTTAATTAAAACACACAGGCTGTTTTTGAAAAGGCTTCTTAACTTTGCCATGCGCTTTAGACAACACAGGCAGTGCAGGAAGACACGAAGAAGCATCACAAAGTAAAGGCGACTGTGAGCAGATGAACGTCACTCCTCGCACGCCTGTCACCTCCCCACCTCGTCCGCCTGCAGGTCTCTTCGCTTCTCCTGCCGCTCCATTCCTTGTCGGCTGCTCCCTAATCCCTGAAGCCCCTCATCAGAGGTGAACCTGCGGCCGCGTCCTGAAGCGGACTGATGACGTGACAGCCACGTGATGCGGTGAGGCCGTCCAAAGCGCAGCTGCCGCGTGGGGTCCCCGCCGGTGTCAGGGAGCAGCTTGACTGCCGTTGACGGGTTTCGGCAGCGCTGTGTGTCACACTGATCGCGGATTGTCCCTCATGTCTCAAAAGAAAGGACTTCCCGATTGTCTGGAGTTTCTTCTTTACAGCTATACGACGGCTGTTTCCACTGCATCCACCAAATCTCATTTTATATCTCATCTCATTTCGGATCTTCTGCATAACGTTTCGTGAGTTGAACTGCAACTTCCCCACCGCTGTTGCTTGTGCAGATCAAACAGTAAGCTGTTTGGGACCCCATCTTGCACAAACTTTACGGTACCCTCAAGTCATCACCTGTGCAGATCCATCGCTGAGATGTAAAATGTGCGGCAGCAGCGGACGGCGTCATCTGTCGGTCGTCTCTGATGATCACATCCGCCATGTCCACGTGGACTTGTGTGGCAGATGTCGATGGTCGTCGCTTACACTTGTTCCGCCTGCTTTAAAACCTCTCCGCCCATTCGTGAACGTTTTGTTGAGTTTACACTTCTGGACTGTCCCAACCTCCTTTGGTGAATTTCAGCGGGTTTCGCTCCTCCTGCCCAAAGAAATCTCACGATGGTTTGCGTTTTTCAATAACGGAGCGCCCATCTTCCTCTGACCTTAGCGGTCAACTACCCTAGCAGAGCGCTGTGCTGTGCGAGTTCAACATTTCTGCTATTTCTACACTTATCACCAGGATTATAAACCAATCCCTTTTGGTTGGCCATATTCCTTCAGCACTAAAAACTGCTGTCATCAGACCTCTACTAAAAAAAAACCCACCCTGGATCCTGAAGTTCTGTCTAACTATGTATAATCCATCCATCCATCCATTCTCTAACCCGCTGAATCCGAATACAGGGTCACGGGGGTCTGCTGGAGCCAATCCCAACCAACACAGGGCACAAGGCAGGAACCAATCCTGGGCAGGGTGCCAACCCACCGCAGGACATATATATAATCCATTTCTTTCTAAAGTTCTGGAAAAAATAGTTGCAGTACAACTTCGTGATCATCTCAAACTGAATAATCTGTTTGAAAAGTTTCAGTCTGGTTTTCGCCCTGCATGGCCATAGCACCGAAACAGCCCTGGTCAGGGTCACAAATGACCTTCTGATGTCAGCAGATACTGGTTCTCCTTCTTTACTCATTCTCCTTGACCTGACAGCTGCTTTTGATACAATTGATCATAATATTCTTCTTCACCGTCTACAATACACCCTTGGACTTTCAGGAACATCTTATTTGACCGGTAGAACTGAGTATGTCGCACTTGGCAGCGCAAAATCTCACACCCATAATGTTACCTGTGGTGCTCCTCAGGGCTCTGTGTTGGGCCCCATCCTTTTTCATCATTTATATGCTCCCCCTTGGAAGTGTCATTAGCAGACATGGTCTTTCTTTTCATTGTTATGCCGATGACACTCAGCTTTATCTTAGGACTACTCCCACCTCCTCTACTGCTCCTCTGCCAACATCTACACTGACTATTTGTTTGGAGGAAACAGAGGCATGGATGAGGCTCAACTTCCTTCAGCTAAACAGATCTAAAACAGAAGCCATTTTAGTTGGCACACCACACCAGCTTCGTTCCACTACCATCACCAGTATCACCTTTTCTGGAAAAAAGATACCTCTTTCTACATTTGTTACAAACCTGGGTGTTAAAATGGATTCTCAACTCACTTTTGACACCCACATTAAACATCTCTGTAAGTCATCTTTTCACATTGCTAAACTCCGTCCACCACTTACCCTGGCAGATGCAGAGAGGCTTGTCCATGTCTTTGTCTCGTCCAGGCTGGATTACTGTAATGCGCTGCTCATTGGGATTCCTGGCAAGAGACTCCAGTACCTTCAGAACAGCGCTGCCAGGATCCCGATGAGGGTGCGAAAGCATAACCACATCACTCCTATCTTGAAAACCCTTCACTGGCTCCCTGTACCACTTAGAATTGAGTAACAGGTTTCCCTTCCTTACCCATCAGTGTGTTTATGGATCTGCTCCCCTGCATTTACAGGAACTCCTCATCCCTCAGACTTCCTCTCGCACCCTCCGCTCTGTGCATACCAACACTCTTCAAGTTCCCAGAACGAAGCTTAGCAGTATCGGTGATCGGGCCTTTTCTTCGGTGGCGCCGAGGCTGTGGATTTCCCTCCCTGACTACTTGAGAGCCCCACAGTCGATCGATGCCTTCAAACAAAACCTAAAAACTTATCTTTTTAGAAAGGCTTTTTGTTAAATTATTTCTATAGATTTTTTTGTTTGTTAATTTTATTCTTATTTTGTAGCACTTTGAGATTGTTAAATATAAATAATAAATAATAAATGTATTATTATAGATTACCCATAAGCCACCTTGACCCTTGCTGGACACCACTCATTTCAACCACTGCCCGTTTCTCATTTGCAACTGGTTGTGTCCGCCTAGAGTCTGTTTTCACTTCTTTGAGTCCGACTGCTAACCTTTCATGTGGCGCCTTAATAAAAGCCTTCTGAAAATCAACATAAGTGATCGCCACCTTTTGTTGGTTCCTCACAGAATTCTGGCATATTAGTGAAATGTGACATCCCCGTCCGAAAGCATGCGGACCACTCACACCACTAACACGCCTGCTCTTGTGCCCCTCAAGCTTTTCCTTAATAATTCCTTCCATTCATTTAGGGGGCACCGCAGTTTACATCACTTCCATGTAGTGCAAGGCAGAAACCGATGGTGAACGAAATGCCAGTCCATCAGAGGGCGCACTTGTTGGGCAGCGAGGTTTGATTTTGTTCTTGTTTTCTCTCTCAGTAATTAAGGTGGTTAAGTGGCATTTGTTCAATGGTATGTGAAGCCCTGAACTGTTAGCATTTTAATAGATGGCACACGTGGACTGGCATCCCGAACGGGACTGAACAAGAATCCCCACCCAGCCAGGAGGCCAGTACTGTACAATTGAAGGACTGGGGACGATGAACACTGCTAAATGTTTTTCTCCCCCAGTACAGTAGGTGGCAGCCTCCTTGAGTTAGGATCCCTATACAGATGCACGCATGGCATGCTGGGACTTGTAGTCCAGTGACGCAGCCCTGTTGAGAAGCTGAAGGGGTTCACCATTCTCACTTTTTGACCCAGAAACACTTCTATCGGACATATTCAAGATAAAAGAGACCAGTCAGCCTCACCCAGGTGAGCTAGAATTGGGCTTGGCGGTCAGACAAAGCCCACCTGGGAGGTGTGGAAGAGAAGAAAAGAGAGAAGAAGATGAAGAAGAAGAACTGTGTGGGCTGTGCTTATGACACTTTTGAAGGTGTTTTGTGAAAATAAATCCTTTAATTATACCGGGATTTGTGTCTGGAGTGCTGCAATGCCCCCTGGTGGTCACAAAATTTTCTTTCTCTTAGTTTTTTTATTTTATTTTACTTCAACATGCGACTTCTATAAAAGCAGGACGTCTTAACCACACAGGACAGGAGTTGAGGGCAGACAGGAGAGTTTAACTAAAAAACAAAAAAGAAACTTTTGACTCCTAAAAGGAAGAATAGCAAAAAGAAATGATATCTGAAGAAATGCTGCACTCTTGACGGTCATTTTATGGACTTTGCACATGCGTAAAAACCAAGGCTCACAAACTTTTGGGTACTTTAAATTTGCAAACAGGTGTCGATATGACATTGGGTGGAGTGCGTCTGGGGGTGTCCACCTTGAACCTGACAAGCGTCAAGCAGCATGAATGCGGTCAGCAAGAAGACCCTCAGCATGAGACGCTAGATCTGCAGCAAAGTAACCTTAAGAGATAAAAGAGAGACACACCAGCCAGCACCGTCTAACGTCCAGGATGTGTGATGACTTGTCACATCCATCTGCTTTGCTTCTGCTTTTGGTACATCAAAAACATCAAGAAGGTGAAGGACTGAATCAAGATTTACATCTGCTCCGCTTGTTTGCCTTGTTTGACCCGCCTCACCAGGAGGGAGTGAAGTGCAGTAGCAGTCAAGTTGGGCTGAAGTCCCAGGGCTGCAGGCTGCGTCTCCTCAGAATGGGGAAAGCGAGAAATAAAGGACAGTGCATGGACAGGCATCCCAGCTGGAAACCAATTTGACAGAGAGATCGGTGGAGACTCCATATCAAAGCTAAATGCTCCCTGAGCTTTGGGACCAATTCAGAAAACTGCAGGGAATGCTGGGAACAAGTGAGACAAGTCAGTGGGTGCTGCCAGGGGGTGCTGCAGGGAGGTACGCTCCCTATTTTATGGGACTTCCTAATGACCTGAAAGTACTTCCATGGGGCAGTGTCCTGGCATCATAAGCACTCCGCGGTCCAGGTGAGTTGGAGTCAAGTGTGGAAGACAGACAAAGCCCACCTGGAAGGCATGGGGGGAAGAGAGAAAGTGAAGAAAAATGAGTTTTGCTTTATTTCACCTTACAAGCCTTTGTGTAAGATATTCTTATTAATAAACAGTTTATTTACATCGGGACTTGTCCTGTCTGGGGTTTGGGCTGCTGCAGTGCCCTCTGGTGGTCACAAAGGATAAAAGATCAGAAGCTGGAGAGGAGGGCATAAGTGTGGGTCTTCATAACAAGGTACTGCTGCAACCCAGGGGGGCTGCCATCTAGTGCTTCCAGCATGGAGGCTTCCCTGCCAGGCAAGAGCCCCATCTATCTATCTATCTATCTATCTATCTATCTATCTATCTATCTATCTATCTATCTATCTATCTATCTATCTATCTATCTATCTATCTATCTATCTATCTATCATCCTGCCAAGCCTTTCTATCTATCTTATCTATCTATCTATCTATCTATCTATCTATCTATCTATCTATCTATACTATCTATCTATCTATCTCTATCTATCTATCTATCTATCTATCTATCTATCTATCTATATATCTATCATCCTGCCAAGTGCCTTTCTATCTATCTATCTATCTATCTATCTATCTATCTATCTATCTATCTATCTATCTATCTATCTATTATATAGTGCCTTTCTATCTATCTATCTATCTATCTATCTATCTATCTATCTATCTATCTATCATCCTGCCAAGTACGCTTATCTATCTATCTATCTATCTATCTATCTATCTATCTATCTATCTATCTGCCTAATCTATCTATCTTCTATCTTTCTATCTATCTATCTATCTATCTATCTATCTATCTATCTATCTATCTATCTATCTATCATCCTGCCAAGTACGCTTATCTATCTATCTATCTATCTATCTATCTATCTATCTATCTATCTATCTATCTATCTATCTATCTATCTATCTATCTATCTATCTATCCATCCTTTCACCTGTTTCTTCAGTTACAGGAGACCTGATCTTATTCAAGGGGCATCAGTCACAAGGTAAGAGCCAACTATGGATGCAATGCCAGTTCAGCACAGGACCCCATCACAGCAGACAATGTCTGGTGCTGGGAGTCACACCGGACCCCTAGAGTAGCGAGGCCACAGCACACACCACGGCTAGCAGTTGTGACTTTCTTTTCTTCATTAGTTGTATTTCTGATCAGCAGCAGTGGTCATGAAGGCTGTCAAGTGATGCCTGACATTGTACTTTTAGTTTTACTTTAATCTAAAGTGTGGACTCTTCAGTCCAAAGGTCGCAGTCTGGATGTCAGCGAGGGTCTGGTTAGGCTGACAGACCGGCAGCCGCGTCTCTTGACTCACAGTGATGTTTGACCCGAGTGCCGCAGGTTGTCTATGATTTATAAAGACTCGACCATTCGGTTGTGTGTCAACTCGGCCTGAAGGCTGCTTAAGGCGTCTGTGGGGGCTCCATAGGTTCTTCAGACTAAATAAAGGAATCTTTAGTTCCTCCTGAGCTTCAGCTGATTGTTTAATAAAGAGAAAATCCCTGGCAGAATTGTCATCATGGTGCTATATGGCAATGCGCGTGGCGGTTGTCATGCTCTCCCTGTCCTCCTGTATTGTGTGGCCCTGAAGACTCCTGTGACAGTTAAATCTTTCACAAGAGAAAACCTTCAATATTAGATAACAGTCCATGGAATGAGTGAGTGAGCTGGCGGTGCAGGTGAGGGTATCAGTTGGGGACAAATGGACTTGGTGGGCAGTAAGCCTCAATGGCCTGACCTAATGACGCCCCATCTCTCTAAATCCGTCCATTTTGCTCAGGGTCACGGATGACTGACAGCTGCCAGGGCCACATCTAGACACACACAAGCCCGTCACCTCCATAAGCCATTACGTGGGTCATGTGGTCGCTAGGGCTTGGGGGGCAGTTTGAAATATCGCAGTCACAAGACCCACCTGTGCATCCATCAGGACACACATAAGACATTGGCACACGTTATCTGTAAGTGAGCCAAACAAGCCTGATGGAGGGTCTCTCGGGGGGCACCACAGACACCACAGCATCCAGTCATGAGGAGGGATCCAGGGAGGTAAAGCCTCGCCTGTCTCTACAAGGCGCCATATTCTGTGCCAGGCCCAGCTCATCCTGCGCCCGCTGGTGGGTTTGTCTCCTCCTTCCTCATTTCCTTGTGGCCGTCACTTCACTCCCAACTCCGAGCTCACCTGTCTGAAGGAGGGGGGCTTCTTTTAAATTGTGGCCCTCGACTGCTCCCAGGGTCACGGCCACTTGCCTGGGTCACACTTCATCTGTGTAAAGGGCCAGGCGCACAGTCTAGGACCACCTTCCTGCTGCTCCCTTGTGGCCAGGAGGACTAACAGAGGGTCTCTAGCCCACCTTAGGCCACCTCCATTTCTCTATCCGAGACGGACTCTCCAGTCCCTGGATCTCTCTTTTGTATCTCCATGCAGTGGTCCCGACCAACTCCCAAATGACATCTTGGCTTCCTATCCGGGCTCCCAGGTGGCACCAGTAGACCCTCCGGTGCATCACGGTGCCCAATCTGACTGCCACATCTGCTCATCCAGCAGGGACAAGGAATGGAAGTCCGACTCAGTGCACCCACCACACTCGTTCACACCCGGTTAGGTCACCTTGAAGTCAGCAGCGAGCCCCCCGTGACACCGGACACCTCGTTGATTTTCTTTTTCGGTTTTATTAAAGCTATTTTTTTTTTCCTTTTTTTTTTTAAATAGGTAACAAGAAAAATGGCGGCCAATCCATTACTGATGCGCAGGATTATTAACATTCAGAGAATTTCACATTCTGTCAGCAGAAGCAAACCCCCCCATCCCCACCCATGCCTACCCATCCCGACCCCCGTCCCCCTTAAGGTTCTTCATCTCCTCCTTGGTGACCCCGTCACATCCAGTCCACGTTTGTCACTCAGTAGTCGTCTGGGCTGTCCGGTCTGCATTTCTCTTTTTTTGGATGTCCGGTCCTGAGCTTGCTGCTTCAAAATGAGGCTCCCCGGGCGCATGCCCACCCAGACCCCCACCCACCCCATTACCAGCCCAGCCCTCATGGCAGCCCAGGGTTTCTTGTTTTTCTCCTTTTCTTCAAGATGCTGGTGGCTGTAGCCCACTCTCAGCCCCCTCAGAGACCCCCTTTAGTCAGATTGCCCTGTTGCCCCCCCCCACCATCAATGGTCAGGCCATTACAGACCTCGGTGATATTAAGGAGAGCCCCTTCATCTCCAAAACTGTCCTTCTGCTCTTGAAGATCTCCTGCTGTGGACCATCAAAGGCGCCAAACAGGAGCCCACCGCGTCTACCCCATTGTTAAATTATACGGGGGTCCGCTTTTCACAGAATTGCTTTAAAAAAAAAAAGGTTTCCCTCATTTGTTTTTCATTCTTTATAGCTCCTTTCATGCTGAAGGCCTAATCATCCAGTGACACAAATGAGAAATGGTGAGGGGACACGGGGCAGGGGTGGGATCTGAGTTTGTACCCCCTTCTGCGTTCCATTCTCTGAGGTCACTGAAGATGGGACTGAGAATAGCAAAGGCGCTATATAGATAAATAAAAAAAAATCATTCGTTTTGAATTAAAATGTAAACAGGAGCCCATCCTTGGTCTGTCGCACCTTAACTTCCTGTCTGAGTTATGGAGAGGAGGGCACCCTCGGGGGGCCTCAGGTGTTGCGAGACTCCCTGACTCCACCATATGGGACAGGGCATGGTATTTAAAGGGGATAAATGGGGGAAGTAGTGTGGGGGTCTTCATAATCTGCATCTCAGCGTATTGGAAGTTACTTTAGCTCACAAGTGTTAAAAAAGGGTCAATGGCAGAAGTCAGGGTGGGCACCTGTGTGATGTGCGCTCGACGGGCTGAATGGTTCCCCCTTATTTGTAAAACTCGTTCTTCAAGTTCATCCTTCATGACTAAGTGTGTGTGTGTGTGGTGTACCTACACACACACACACACACGAGGAGGACATGACTGTCACCGTCCTGAAGAAACGACACTTGAAATTCCAAACGTGAGCCACAGTGACTAAGATGAGGAAGGGGCTTCACTGGGCTGGCCATTCATTTTCATGAGACTCTCACTGCCATGGCGAGGGCTCACCCTGGGGCAGAGGTGGGCAATGTCGGTCCTGGATGGCTGCAGTGGCTACAGGTTTTCATTCCAACCCAATTGCTTAATTAGAAACCAATCCTTGACAGTCTCAGACTTGATTTAATTTGATGGCTAAGGTAAGGTCTTATATTGTAGGATATCATCCAAATGACTTGAAGCCTAAAGAGGGTCGTTTTCAGTCTGTCACATTTTTCTATTAAGTGTTTTATTAAATCAAACAGTGCATGATGAACACACACAGATGGAAATGGAAACAAGCTAGATGGAGAACTGTTGGCTGCTTTGTCATTTACATCTTTTTTTTAATAAGGAGCCATTAAAACAGTGAATTTAGCTGTTTAAGATTGAAATAAGCAATTAAGGGGATGGGGGGACCTTAACAAGCGAGACCACTAAAATGGAGCATCAAAATGTCACTTAAGCAATGAATGCTCCATCAGCACCAATTGACTTCTCATTAAGAAACTGGGTTGGAACAAAAACCTGCAGCCACTGCGGCCCACCAGGACCGACATTGCCCACCCATGCCCTGGGGGGTCTGGCAGAAGATTTCACTGGCGTCTTAAAAGTCCGTTAAAAGAATGAAGAAGATTTGAAAGAGCCCCACTGGAACATTAGAAAGCAAGCTAAGCCCGCACTGATATGAATTGGGGACGTGTGAGGGGTCAGAGCAAAAGCACGAGGGAGACCCCCAGTGGTCGGTGCTGGCTTGAGGTGTGGAAAGCATCCTTGTCATATTTGGGTCGATTCCAATTTATTGTGGAGCAGATATGGAAGATCTTACTGTCACCAGACTAGAAATGGGGCACAGCAGTCCTGCCAATCAAGTCTACGACAAGTTGTGTGGACAACCGAAGACTTGGCTGCCATGACTGGGTCTAATAACCTGGACATGACTGCAATGAGGGGCATTTATGAAGCACCCACCTATATAAGTCCATGCAGGGTGGCAGAATAGAAGACAAATGTTACATGGGGGGGAACGCTGACAAAGTTAGAGCGGGCTGGAGAAGGGAAGACTTCGGGGCCATGTGAGGGTCTCTTGAAGTTCACACTGAACCGCCGTTAGAAGATTTCATAGTCACAAAGACCCGAGTAGGCTACAAGGGGGAAAGCCGGACTCCCCATCGAAGGCCCAGCCAAGTCTCCGCTCTGCCAGACAATGGAAGCCTTGGAAGATGTCCGTGTTTCGCGGCTGTCTGCCCACTTAGACGTTACTGTGATGAGGGAACAATGGCGGCTACCGGAGGGCCTGTGCAAGTGGAAGATGACACTGCGGCGCCTGCCAAATGTTATACAGGGCTGGGAAATGGAAGACTTCCCATTGAGTAAATTAGATTAGACTTAGAACTATTAACTAGAATTATTGATTATTATTAATTAATGAATTGTTTGATTGATTATTAATTGGAACTCCGCTTAATGGGAGCAGCTGAAAGAAGAAGAAGATTAGACGTAGGACATTCCACAGTCAAAGATGAACTCAAAGAACCCACAAAGATTCCTCGTCTCTGTTTGAGGGTCCACTGGGCTGGACAATAGAAGAGTCCTCTGCCATAGAAGTTTCCAGTTCAAAGTACAAGAACCAAACTGTCATGGTGGTGGCATCTCCATTGTCTTGACTGGACTACACAGCTATTTAAGGGAAGTCCACACTGGGCTGGCCAACGGGACGTGGCTGCAGGGGCAGAGTACAGTAAATCAGACATTTCGAGGCATCACAGCCGAAGACATTTCTGCCCGAATGAGGACCTCGTAAAAACGTGTTCTTCTGCTGGATTTGGGAGACTCAAGTAAGACGGCAGAACAAGTAGCGTCTGAGTTGTAACGTGAAGGTTTCTGGCCACTATGAGTTTGTTCTAAGCTGGAAAATGGAAGACTTTGCTGCTGTAGCATAAATAAGGAAGATTCCTTTATCACACAGTAGATAGAGTCCATCAAACCTGGACTTGAGTGTAAAGTGGGGGACATCAGTGCCAGATCTACGCAGGATTGAGGCAGGGGTGTGGCGTGAATATGGAAGGACGAATATGGGGGAAGATCTGCTACCGTGTTAGGGCCCATCATCCATCCATCCATTATCCAACCCGCTATATCCCAACTACAGGGTCACGGGAGTCTGCTGGAGCCAATCCCAGCCAACACAGGGTGCAAGGCAGGAAACAAACCCCGGGCAGGGTGCCAGTCCGCAGCAGCAGGGCCCATCAATGTCTGAATATTCTGCAGACATGACTGGACTACACTTGGTCAAAGGCATAGCAGTGCATCATGGGACTTAAGGACTCCGAGAATGAAACCAGAGGAGACTGCGTGGGGACCTCATCCAGGTCTTCAAAACCCTAAAAGGCATCGATCAATGGACATCAAGAGGAATTCTTTCAGTAAAAAGAAAATTAAATATGCAGGGACAGCTGTGGAAATCAAAAGCAAAGAGCATTTTG
Source organism: Polypterus senegalus (assembly GCF_016835505.1). Taxonomy (NCBI): domain Eukaryota; kingdom Metazoa; phylum Chordata; class Cladistia; order Polypteriformes; family Polypteridae; genus Polypterus; species Polypterus senegalus. Next base: position 11,369,293 of record NC_053171.1, read on the forward strand.
GATTGAAGCCAGGAAGCCCTTCAGAGTTGTGGGATTGGGGAACAAACTACCAAGACGTGGAGTTGAAGGAGAAACCTTGAGGGGTTCTTTAAGAAGGGTCTGGATGAGACGTTGGGGCAGCTAAACAAAAACGAGTGATAAATGGACTGAATGGTCTCCTCTTGCTTGTCACGTCTCTTAATGTTCACAATCGATTTGTAATTGGAGGTCCCAGATGAGGTTTACCTGAGCTAAGGAACAGAAGATCTCACCACCACACGAGGGCCTACCAAAGCTTATCTGTCCCAGCCTGGTAAAGCGGATTTGGGACTGGATTGGACTGGGAGGATGTCGAGCAAATTCAGGGAAATACCTCATTAAATTGGGTTCAGCAGAGAGTGAGCAATGGCAGATCTTGACATCATACGGGGGTCCAGTTCAGGGTCTTGCAGCTCGGATTTGGTAGATTTCACTGTCAGGGGTGAAGCTTGCAGGTCGTAAACTGAACTACGATGTAAAAACTTCCCTGTTCTTAAAAAGTCCAGTGGTCATGTCAATGGTAGGCTGAAGATTGGAAGACTTTGGCGCAACAGGGGGGCCTGGTAGAGACCGGGAAGATGTTCTTGTCACGATGAAGTGCAGAAAGCGCCTAATTGTTTCCGAATATGGAAAACCTCACTGGGATTTGGTGAGTCCAACATGTCAGTCCAGGACTGGACCGCCATGCCTATCAAACGACTATAAAATGATTCAGTGTGGACAGACTTGGACAGGAAGGGCCCGTGGTCTGTGGCAGTGCCCGGCAGTGTCTACCCGCAGGTGAGGAGGCTGGCCTTGTCACTTCCCTGCTTCTCAACATGTCGACCAGAGTGCTTTGAGTTTCTGCCACCACAAAATTGACATTTGCTGAGTCACCGTGACATGTCAGAATGTAAATAGATGGTAACTACAGTGCCCATAAATTGTAAAGTTATTACAATTTTTTTTTGTAAACTTCTCGCATTAAATTATGATGCATTGGAGAAAAGCCCTGGCCACCATCCCAGAGTGGTCACTAATAGAGTCTGGCCTGACTGGCACGAGCACAAAGCACCCTTTGGGCAGTCATTCCTTTTTATTATTGCGGACACACAAACCTGCCTGCCACGTACGCCACTGGCCCACCTCTCTGCCCCTCATAGAGTTTTAGAGACAGCAGACCCCTAAAAGTTAATGGTTGGCAACAATCGAGAGACAGAGAGAGAGAGAGATAGAGGGGCCTGAGGACCAAGACCTTGGAGGTATGGGACCTCGGATTCGTCCAGCATCCTACTCTCACCACCATCCATCACTATACCACTAAGTAATGTCCTGTGACTCAAACCCACCTAGTGGCTGCCACCACCTTGCCACAATGACAGAGAGGTGACACAACCAGAAATCCAAAGGTGTGTCTATCAGACCTTGACGATGCTTCACTTTGTAGTGTACCACCTCACAGACCAGTGGTCCGGCGTGCCCATTTCCTTTTTCTTTGCCGTGACCTTTTAGTGTATGGGGGTCCTCTGGAGACGTACAATGAGAAGTCTTTAGGAAGCAGGCCGGCATAGAACACAAAGCATCCTCACAACCCCCCACCCACCCTGGGCCAGGACTCTCGTGGAGGGCAGCCTTTTGCTATATGCATCCGGCAGCCTTCATGCTGGTGCAGTACAAGGTACAGAGAGTGAAGCTGCGGAGACATAAGCAATCCCACCCGGCAGCCCTGGCAGGATGGTCCACTTTGCTGACGGTTCACCTCCTGAGGCAAAATGTTGCTTTATCCTCTGGGGGTGACTGGGCCTTCTGCTCTCCACCATCTCTCCATAAGCAGTGCAGAATTTAGGGGTGGGCGGGTTGGGGGGGGCTAAGGAACAGTCATGAAAAGCAAAATGACAAGAAGGAGGTGTGCTTAGGGGGGATATAGGGAAACTGCTCAAGACAAAGACATGCAAGTTTGTCTTTCTGACAGTAGAGGGCGCTGTGGCTTCACAAAAGCATTAAAGCAAAACAAAAATGAAAAAAAGGAGGAAAAAAAAAAAAACAAGAGGGCCTGCCAGCCTGAGCCAGAAGCGGAGAAGCCGCGTTATTTAGAGCGGCACTTCTGAGCCTTCGCTCTCGCGGCCCGCTGTGTCTGCAGGTTTGACTCGCGTTAGAAAATAACAGCTGCTCATAAAAGGGACGCTTTGCTTCACTTCAGTTCAATTAACCTTATGTAATGAAAGGAAAGGCGAGGCAATCATTTATGTAGGGAGAGCTGTAAACAAAGTGTGTGTGGGAATAGATGAAAGTGTGTGCCCGTCTATGCCGGACTCGGGGTGCAGGGGGCTCAAAGTGAGGCGGTGGCATCCTCTGCCAAAAGTGGCGGCACTCCACTGTGCGCATCTGGGCTGCCCACTTTAATTACGTGAACCCCAAATCCACGAAGCTGTCCAATGTCGGGCTAAAGGCAGGTGCCAGTCCGTTGGAGGGCACTTCCACTCACACCACCAGTAGAAGAATATGAAACGGCGACCAATTCAGAATCGCCAGTCAACCGAACAGTCGTGTCAGTGGGAGTGTGGGAAGAAAACCACACGGACATAGGAGGGGAGAAGGTGCAGAGCTCTCTTGTCTTCTTATAGAGTCAAGGCTGGGGGGGGCTTGGCTGCCAAAAGATAGGCCTGTCAAAGCCCACTGCGGCATTCCTTGTGTGCTTTCGAGCTGCTAAAAAATATAATTGTTGTTGTGCAGATTCAACATGGATTTGTTGGCAGGCCTCTGGAGCAGCAGCTGTAAGCAACGTACCACCGTGTTGGCCACTGTTACTATTATTACTATAACATTCACATCCCCGCTAAGACCGATGCAAAGTCAAGGAGGGCTGGCACTCTTAGGCGCCAGGCAGGAACGAGGGCGGTGCAGGGCGCCAGTCATCTCTCTCTATATATAAAATAAAACGCCTGTCTGTCTGTACAGGGTGGTCCACATCTAATTATGCAGATCCTGATCATTTGGATGACTTTGATTTATGCCGGAACGATTCCAGTTTGGCACAAAGACGATTCTTCATGTCGTCAGTTCGCACACTTCTTGATTTTTCGGGTGATTTTCTATGTAATAAACTTAATAAGTTATAGCGTAATGAAAATTGCATAATTAGATCTGGACCACCCTATATGTCTGTCCACTTTTCACGAGAGAACTACTTAACGGATTTAGTTTGGGTTTTTTTCTATACATTTCTTGAACATTCCGGTTGTTTTTGCGACTTCTCTCATCGTGCTATGTATCATAGTTCGCTTGCATCACCGATTTATTTGTGCGAATCCGAGAGACACGCAGCGGACCGAGGGGACAGGCCCTCCTCACTCACGTGCCAGCCTCGAGGCGTGTAGCTTACCTCCGCTTAGCTAGCGAACCAGAGAACAACTTAAAGGATTTAGTTTGGGTTTTTTTCCTGAATTTGCTTGAACATTCCAGTTAATTTTGCGACTTCTCACATCATAGTTCACTTGCAGGAGCGATTATATTTGCGCTAATCCATGACAGAGGCTGCTGGCCGAGGGGAGCGGGAAGCGTGACGTCAGGAGTGGCGAGGGCCCTCCTCCATTTACTTTTTTACTAATACGTGGGCAGAGCCGCGGGAGACGGCTAGTCTATACATAAAAAATACCAAGGCTGCCACGCAAAAACTCACCAAGCACCAAGCCTTGAACCTTGGCCTTGCTCTTAATGGAGAGCTTATTTATTCGTTATTATTCTTTAAATTTGCCTTTCTTTGTAACTGTTCCTTTGACATCTCGTGAAGCACTGTGAGCTCCATCTTTTGCATGAAGATGTGCTCAAGGAATAAATGTTGCTGATGGTGTTATGACGTGATACACATTGGCAAGGTGCGGGCTACCTCACCCACGTAAGTGGGCTTCACATTCTTCTCACGGCAAGTGACAGCGTGGATATGCACATGGGTGACAGGTAAAGAGCAGCGGTCACCTCTGGTTAACCGACAGGAGAGAAAGAGTACAGACAAGAGGAGCGAGGGGTCCCTCGGGGGTCTGTCCTTAGGCCCCATTAGTGACATCGATTCTGGTATCGCTTAGTAAAGTGCAATGGGAGCAATGGCAGACACTGAGGAGGCAGCAAAAACAATTCAAGAAGACTTGGGCAAGCTTCGTGGAAAATGCAGATTAAAGTAGAAAAGTGCAAAGCGCTACATGTGGACAGAAGGAACATCTCTCTATATATAAAGTCCAACGTCTGTCGGTCTGTCTGCTTTTCATGAGAGAACTACTTAATGGATTTAGATCGGGTATTTTCTAGAATTTGCTTGAACATTCCGGTTGATTTTGCGACTTCTGTCATCGAGCTGAGAATCATAGTCCGCTTGTAGAAGCGATTATATTCACGCTAATCCGAGGCTGCGGGCCGCCAGGAGTGGGGAGCCGGGCAGGACCCTCCTTGCTGTCCTGTTTCACTACTACACTACAGGGTACGGCTAGTCCAGCGGTTCTCAAACTTTCGTATTTCGCGCCCTGCCTTTTCAACCCGAAATAATTCTGCACCCCCTGCATAATATAAAATAGATGAGAATAACCCCTGATACAACTAACAAAGGTATGATACTCGTGCGGTGTCGCGGTATCCTATCATTTTTACTTCCATAAGATTTGCATGTGTTCGGCTAACTTCAATGAAATATCAGGGTTAACCCTAACCCTAACCCTAACCCAATTTATTTTTTTTAAAGTGCTTTAATAACTGTTAAAATGCCTTGTGTGGTTTTTGCTAGTAATTCTAATCCCAAAAACAAAGAATAAATTATTTATTCTTATTTAATTTTTTTTTAGGTAAAGAAACGGTTAAATATGTTTTCATTTTTAAAAATCTCGTAAACGAGGACAGCGATGAAGTCAATCTGCGCGAGACGAACATATTTTCATCCGGCAAATGTTATACCGCTGTTAGTTGTATCATGAAAATAACCCAATATGCAGCAAATTATTTAACTCAATTTGAGAATATTGGCTACGCTGCCGATGTGGTGCAGTCGCGCCGCTTTATCACCTGATCTACTGTTACCCGAATGTTCGCGACAGATAATGATATGTCTCGAACTTTCTGGATTGAAAATACTATATGCTTGCAAATATTTAAATTGGAAATAAAAATGTAAAAAATTAATTTTGATGTCTTGTTTATTTATTCGACGCCCCCCTTGTACAGCTTCAGGGGGGCGCGCCCCACAGTTTGAGAACCGCTGTGCTAGTCAATTATAAATACAAGATGGGAGACACTGAACGACAGGAAGCAACTCTGAAAAGGATTTAGGGCTTTGTGTTGACACAGCGTTTTTGTTCATCTGAGCAATGAGCAGAAGTGATTCAAAAGGCAAATAAAATGATTTTATAAGTAATTATATCATAAAAACTGTTGAATATAAATCATGAGATGTTATGCTCGGCCCATATAACACACTAGTGAGACCATGTCTAGAGTGTCGTGTGGAGTTCTGGTCACCACGCTACCAGAAGGACTTGAAGCTGTGCAAGAGGAGAACAAGCAAGTGCATCATGGGAGCTGAGGACATGTCCTACTGTGACAGGCCCAGAGAATTAAAACCAGAGGAGACTGCCTGGGGACCTCATCCAGGTCTTCAAAATCATCAAAGGCATTGATAACGGAGATCCAGCAACATTCAATCAACTTAATGGTGAATCACAAACTCAAGGACAGTGGTGGAAATGAAGGGGACGTCATTTTAAAATCTGAAGCCCTTCATTATGCAAAGAGTACAAACTACCGAGTCATGGAGTTGACACAGAAGCCTTGAGGATCTTTAAGAAGGGTCTGGGTGAGATGTTGGGACTTGATGGACTGAATGGTCTCCTCTCGTTGGCCTAATGCCTGATGTTGTTCTGTACGTTCTTATGGTGACAGTGAAGGCGACTGTCCGTTTTCAAACCCAAGTCATACACTCCGAGCACAAAGACACTCAACGTGAGGGCACAACAGAGTTCAGCAAGTGACCCTGGGTGCTGCGTTTGACGAGAATCCCCTTTCTTTGAAGACTGGAGGTCTATGTGTTTCCCGGTTATCATTATTATTAAATAAATACCGTACTCCCAATTTCACAACCTTTTAAAGAATCGTGTGGCAGGCGGCTGGGGGCTGTGCCCAGCCGGGATGCCTAGTAGGACCGAGAGAGGGACTATGCCTCCCCCGGACCACGAGAGGGCAGCCACCCTGGTTTGTATGGTGGCCAAAGGAATGGAGCATAAAAGCTCAACCCCTATAGGGGCCCGTGACCACCGCCAGGGGGCACCTGGACGAGTAAGGAGCCCTGGATGTCAGCACTTGTGCCACACCTGGAGATGCTGGCGGAAGAAATACCAGGGACACCCGGACACCCACACCAGGAAGTGCCACAGGAAGCTCATCAGGGGGCACCTGGAGCACGTCCGGGAGGAAATAAAAGGGGCCGCCTCCCTCCAGTCGTCAGCCGGAGTCAGGAGGAAGAGGATGAAGCTCGGAGGATAGGAGTGAAGGCAGGACTTTTGAGAGGCCCGGACTTGAGGGTGTTTGGTGTTTGAGACACTGGGTGGTGTGCGGGACTTTAATTCATTTGTAAATAAACGTGTGTGCTTGAACCATCGGTGTCTGCCCGTCTGTGCCGGGGCTGATTCTCCATAATCGTTTCCTGCTTATTTCTGAATCTGTAAACGTAAAACCAACTCTGAAACAAGGTGGCCAAAGGTCTGCGCCACACTAAACCACTTTAGGAGCCTTCAGGCGTTGATAAAAACAGTGGCCACCAGTACAGTGCAATGTCCCGTGGAGCACCTTGTGATATAAAAAAAAAATAAAGATGGATAGCATGAATGGAAATCAAGACATCCTGGTGCACAGAAAAGCTAATCTATGTCTTTCACTTATTGGCTGCTTTCATAATCCTTCCAGCTTTTAATTTAATGGCCCAGCAAACACAAACCGATTGATTGGCTGAGTGGAAGTCGAGACTTCCTGGCGGATGTTAAATGCGTGCGTTTGTCTTTCACGTTACTCTTCCGTGTTGTCCATATGAAATAAAGAATGGTGAGCGGATATCACATCTCGTAAGTGCCCTTCATACATCATAGGCGGCTTTATAAATTCATCCTAGCGGGATAATGGCACCCTTTAAACGTGATACTTAGAAGACAAACCTGTCCTGCCGATGCTTTGTTGGCACATCGACTGATGATGCTGAAGTGTTTCCTAGCTTGACGTGCTTTGGTTCCCCCATAGGCCTGGTACTCATCTGAAGAGAGGAAGACATGTGGGGTACACGTGAATGACATCAGGCGTTCAATGCACACGTGTGCCTTCATACGCGAGGGTACAAAGAGTGCCACCGATTACAGCATTGCACTGCTGGGCATCTCTTTGCACAGAGGAGGGTGTGCAGAGGAGACTAACCCGTCAGGACAGGGTGCAAGGGATCAGACTTCTAGATTGGGATGATGCACTCGGGTTTTGCCCTAAACTCTAGTTTAGAGGCAGCGTGATGATCGACTTGAATTTCAGTCTTTGATCTGCCTCTCGCGGGAAGGAGGACGGTATCTGAAGAAGACCTGGCTGATTGGGACAATGCAATTGTGTCCCCCTTCGTTCCCCAGCAGGTAGGAGGGAAAGGCCTAACCATTTTGGTTTCTCTCCAAGTCCTACCTCTTATATGAGATTAGGCCTTAGGGTGCAAAGCTACAGACTCAGACGATGGTGCCTCCCTCTACTTTACCCCTTTGAAGGGCACACAGCATGGAGGACAGACTATTACTGTAGAGATCGGAGAAAAGCCAAGGCCTGCACGGTTTGACAGCATGACCCACGTGGATTGGATAGAGAGGGCCATTTACAATGAAAAACTCACAGACACAGTGGGCAGCAAAGGCAGGGAAGAGTCGAGAAGTGCTAATTTAGGGGATGCTTTCACCCCCCCACCCTATTTTAACCCACCCTTGCTGCCACAGTCCAAGGTGCTTTCAAAGCTATTTGCACAACCCAGCCTTTCACACTTGGGCCCGCGTCCTCATTTCTGTCCAGCTGTCTGTGTGCTTGTCACTGGCCAGCCACTAGTCGGACTGTCTTGATTGTCTGTCTGTCTGTCTCACAGAGCTATCTATCTATCTATCTATCTATCTATCTATCTATCTATCTATCTATCTATCTATCTATCTATCTATCTATCTATCTATCTATCTATCTATCTATCTGACCTGAAACAGTTGTAGTCGGTCTGTCCAAGTTTCGGTCTGATTGTCTGTCTGTCTGCATGTCAGTCAGTGTGCCTTTGAGGACAGCTGTCAGTTGATGTGGTTAGGAGTGTTGAATTATTACTCTCGCTATGTACAACATATTGATGTATTTATTTCTCATTCTCTTTAAAAATTGTTTTTTTTTTTTGCCTTATTAGTTTTTGAAGTAATAAAGTAATGTTAAGCCCCGCCCCTTAAACTACAATACTAAATACTAATTGGCTCTACGCTATGCTACTCTACTCTACTCTAGTCGTCTCAGACTTAGCTTAGCAAGGGGAGGCACTCATTCGAATGTGTGAGTGGTATTTGGGTGCAGGGGGCAAGGAGGCTGGCGTTGTCATGGGCATTGAATGTTGATGAGATTGGTGCTGGTACTGCTGCCCGTGATGGGAGTGCTGGGAATGATGAGCATAGCTGTGGTAGTGTGAGTGGTGGGGGTGAGGGTGGGAGTGGCTTGGAGGCAGGTACCCCCCTATCGCCCCGACAGCTGCATTTGAGGAAGAGGAAGTGGAGGCACCCGCTGGCGGAGCTATGGAAGGGGGAGGTGGTGGAGGGGCCGATGAAGAGCTCCCTACTGCTTGATTCAGCTGGATGGACACATCACTGGAGAGGTCAGAGGCACTGCGGCCCCGCTGCCACACCTCAGGGTGAAGAAACTGCCCAGAGTAGTCGCTGCACTCGGACAGCCTTGGCCGGTAGAGTGCAGGGTGCGGCCGGTACATCTCCTCCTCTGAGTAGCGCTTCATGAACAGGTAGACGGACATCACGCCAGCACCCTGTGGGGACAAAGACAAATACAGCAAAGATAAGACAGCCTGCCGCAGACCAGTCCGGTGATCTGCTTATTAGTAGAGGACTAATCCAGGGATGTCGTCGTGTCACATTTTCACTGGTAAGAATATTCCAGATGCCCAGCCACTCCTCTGTAACCTCATGTGATAGGACACAACACCTGGTCTTCAAATACTGTAACAAAACACACATTGCTAGTCTGCCATGACACTTGCACCTCACCAATTATGTCTGTACTGCTACCATGGCTTAGTGCTTAACTCAAGGGACCGGAAAGCACAAGGATGGCACTTCTGTGACCTGCCACCCCTTTCTGCCATTCCTACAGTTATAAAGACAGTTTGATAAGTGCTGTACACGTGACCCAATGACGACCCAAATAGAAAAGACAACTTCAGCCAAATCACCGAACGTGCTGGGAGTGTGACAGGCAAATGGCAGAATGCGACGTCTTCATGTATGGAAACTGTATGGCATGTTGGGGAGGGCATCGGGCGGACCACCACAAGGCTAGGCCTGCCAAATCTCTCTGGAAATTGAGGACATTTGGGTCAAAAAATGAGGACTTTTGAGGTCGCTTTTCCCTGTGATGCCATAATACGCCCTTTATACTGTCTTCTGGTTTGTTAAAATGATAAAAACCTTTAGTAGCGGTTTGTCACTATAATTATGACATGATGGCCACAAGCACAGTCACGGGCAAACTAGTAAACCATTAAATATTCTGAATACGTCAAGCCTCTGAAATGAACAGACGTCATTCCTTCCATTCTTATTAAGTGTCATAAACCTGTAAAAAATGACACACGTGGTAAATTCACTTCTAGTGAACAGAAGCCGAGAGAGGACGTGCAATATCGTTATTGTCTCCTCGAGATAACAGAGTCATTTTATGACGATCTCGAGAAAACAAAACTTAACAGGCTCGCTTAGATTGCAATGCCTATACAGCTGAAGCCTTGCTAACCGTCTTCTTAAATGACAGACACTAACGTTATTATTTTCTACGGAAGCCGAGAAAGGATGTGCAATATCGTTATTTTTTTCAATTGTTTCCTCGTATCGAGATCTTGAGAAAATGAACTTTGTTTTCTCGAGATAATGGAATAATTTTATCGAGATCTCGATAAAACAAAAGATCTTGTTTTCTCGAAATTATGAAATAACTAGCAAAATACCCGCGCTTCGCAGCGGAGAAGTAGTGTGTTAAAGAAGTAATGAAAAAGAAAAGGAAACATTTTGAAAATAACGTAACATGATTGTCAATGTAATTGTTTTGTCACTGTTATGAGTGTCGCTGTGATATATATATATATATAGCAAAATACCCGCGCTTCACAGCGATGTCATGTGTTAAAGAAGTTATGAAAAAGAAAAGGAAACATTTTAAAAATAATATAACATGATTGTCAAAGTAATTGTTTTGTGTATTTGGCGGCAGCGTCACGAAGTTGTTTTCGGCAGCTGCATCAGAAAATGTACCACACGTCTGACACGCCTCCTTTTTACTGTTTTCTCACAGCTTGGATTGCTGCTGTCATATATATATATATACACACACACACACACACACACACACACACACACACACACATACATACATACATATATATATATAGACATATATATATATAGACATATATATATATAGATAGACATATATACATATCTTCATATCTATATACATATCTACATATACACATATATATTTATATATATATATATACATACATACCTATCTACATCATATATTCACACACATACATACATACACACACACAAATTATATATATGTGTGTATGTATGTGTGTGTGTGTGTGTGTATATATATACACATACATATACTTGTGTGTATGTTTGTATGTGTCTATATGTGTGTGTATAGCTTTGGTCACTGAGTGCAAGGGAAAAATAATAAAATATAGTCTATAAGTTATTAAACAGTAAAACATTAACGTTTTAAGAAGTACAGGTACATTGAAATTACATTTTCTATGTGAACGTTCAAATTTGTGCCTCGCCTCTCCTCGATTGTGAATCGCCTTAATATTATTTTGCCGTGGTGTAGAAAAGGGGTCCCGTGTTTGCACTTGTCTGGGCTATAGCGCAGGGGAGGATGAAAAAAATTAAAAGTGCTCACTTTGACTTAAGGCAGAAGCGCAGTCAGCGTCTCAAAGGCCGGCACAGCTATGCACGCGCGCTGGCTGCTCGACTTTTACTGGGCAGGAGACCCCAGTTTGCAGACACGTTCATGATATCAAAAGTCTCAGCGCTCTTTGGAGGTCATTCATATATATATATATATATAAAAAATACCAGCGCCTAGCGGAGAAGTAGTGTGTTAAAGAAGTAATGAAAAGAAAAGGAAACATTTTAATAATAACGTAACATGATTGACATTGTCATGAGTGTTGCTGTCATATATATGCCTGCCTAAATAAGTCACCCTCGCTTTGCTCTTACTTTTTACCGTTCATTTAATCATGGCTAGTGGCCGAAAAATTATAAAATGGAAGGAGGATGGCTTTACCAAAACAATTATTGATGGCGAATCGATTATTCATAAAGCTTGAATTGGTGATCTGTTTTTCTGTGTTAACCTCATATTTTTTCATACTTCTTCTCAAACTAAGGTGGTGCGAGGGTAAAATGAATCGGGATGTGCTGATCAATGTAATCGTGTACCAGGAAATCATGCATTGACAAAAGCTCCCTTTGCTTGTAATGCAAAGTGTGATTAAATGCATTATTTTTAGCGCGTTATGGAGCACATGCATGAAGCTTCTTGGCTGTGCTTGTGCTAAGAAAAGGAAAGATTTTAAAAATAACGTAACACGATTGTCAATGTGACCTTTTGTAAGTAGTGCCTGGAGGATTCAGTGTGTAGAAACTCTATAGAGACAGCGTGTGTATTAACTTGTGGATTTTTCTGTGAGTATTTGGTGGCAGTCTGACAAAGTTGCTTCGGATGACGGCGTTAGCTGCGGAGCTCAGCTCAGAGCGAAATGAGGTGGGAGGGGAGATGATGACGTGACTCCCCCACCCGCCTTAACTGTCAATCCCCACAAACACAGTCTCTCGGAATTTGCATAAGCACACCCCTTCACCTACAATTTTAACTTAGTTACAAAGTGATCAAAACTCTCGTTTATATCCTGCGTCCTCTCATTAAACTTGTATCCCGCATTACCTGTGTGTATGTGAAACGCCAGCAGTAGCCTGTCTATGAACTTAATTTAAAGTGTAGGTTTACATCGTGCTTTCTTTCCGAGCTGGCAACACTCATGAATATATGGTAGTATATGTCACTCGCTCGCTTCTTATTGTTTCGCTGCCTTCTCAATTATATAATGCATGTTTTCTTGAGCGCTTTTTTGAGGTCTTCCTGGTTTTCTATGTACTGCGTGATTACGTGGCGTGATGATGTCACACGAAACTCCGCCCCACGCGTTGAAGCTCATCTCCATTACAGTAAATGGAGAAAAACTGCTTCCAGTTATGACCATTACGCGTAGAATTTCGATATAAAACCTGCCCAACTTTTGTAAGGAAGCTGTAAGGAATGAACCTGCCAAATTTCAGCCTTCCACCCACACGGGAAGTTGGAGAATTAGTGATGAGTCAGTGAGTGAGTCAGTGAGTGAGGGCTTTGCCTTTTATTAGTATAGATTGTATCTAATATTTAATGTTTAGTATGGAAGCCGAGAGAGGACGTGCAATATCATTATTTTTGTAAATTGTCTCCTCGAGATACCAGAGTAATTTTATCACGATCTTGAGAAAACAAAACTTAACAGGCTCGCTTAGATTGCAACGCCTATACAGCTGAAGCCTTGCTAACCGTCTTCTTAAATGACAGGCACTAACGTTATTATTTTCTACGGAAGCCGAGAAAGGATGTGCAATATCGTTATTTTTTTCAATTGTTTCCTCGTATCGAGATCTCGAGAAAATGAACTTTGTTTTCTTGAGATAATGGAATAATTTTATCGATATCTCGATAAAACAAAAGATCTTGTTTTCTCGAAATTATGAAATAATTGTATCTAATATTTAATGTTTAGTATGGAAGCCGAGAGAGGACGTGCAATATCGTTATTTTTTTTAATTGTTTCCTTGAGATAACAGACACATTTTATCGAGATCTCGAGAAAATGAACTTTGTTTTCTCGAGATAATGGAATAATTTTTTGAGATCTCGAGAAAACAAAAGATCTTGTTTTCTCGAAATTATGAAATAATTGTATCTAACGTTTAATGTTTAGTATGGAAGCCGAGAGAGGACGTGCAATATCATTATTTTTGTAAATTGTCTCCTCGAGATAACAGAGTAATTTTATCACGATCTCGAGAAAACAAAACTTAACAGGCTCGCTTAGATTGCAACGCCTATACAGCTGAAGCCTTGCTAACCGTCTTCTTAAATGACAGGCACTAACGTTATTATTTTCTACGGAAGCCGAGAAAGGACGTGCAATATCGTTATTTTTTTCAATTGTTTCCTTGAGATAACAGACAAATTTTATCGAGATCTCGAGAAAATGAACTTTGTTTTCTCGAGATAATGGAATAATTTTTTGAGATCTCGATAAAACAAAAGATCTTGTTTTCTCGAAATTATGAAATAATTGTATCTAATATTTAATGTTTAGTTTATTGAAGCCACGTCCTGTTTGAAATGGCAGTAGAGCAGAACTGTTTTGATCAGCGCATCACATTTTTGTACAGTCAAGTGCTGCCACAGGCTGAAATATGTTTATGCCTTAGTTTAGAAAATAATAATGCTAAGTGTCCGTCATTTAAGAAGACGGTTAGCAAGGCTTCAGCTGTATAGGCGCTGCAATCTAAGCGAGCCTGATGCCAGGAGCAAAGGTTAAGTTTCGTTTTCTCGAGATTGAGATAAAATTATTCCGTTATCTTAAGAAAACAATTTTTCGTTTTCTCGACATCTCGATAAAATTATTTCATCATCTCGAGAAAACAAAGTTCATTTTCTGAAGATCTTGATAAAATTAGTCTGTTATCTCAAGGAGACCATTTAAAAAAAATAACAATATTGCACGTCCTCTCTCGGCTTCCATAATTATTTTCTAAACTAAGGCATAAACATATTTCAGCCTGTATCAGCCTTGGATTGAACAAACATGTGACGCGCTAATCAATACGGTACTGCTCTTCTGCCATTTCAAACAGGACATGGCTTCAATAAGCTAAATGTTAAACATTAGATACAATTATTTCATAATTTTGAGAAGACAAGATATTCTGTTTTATCGAGATCTCAATAAAATTATTCCATAATCTCGAGAAAACAAAGTGCATTTTCTTGACGTCTCGATAAAATTAGTCCGTTATCTCAAGGAAACAATTTAAAAAAATAACGATATTCTACGTTCTCTCTCGGCCTCCGTATTCTTGGATAAATATTATAGAAATCTTTACACAGCCTGCTACTGGAATTGAATCTTGGGAGCATTCGCCCCCCTTAACTACCCTTTTGAAAACGAGGAGATTTGTTCTTCCAGTGGTCTGTGAACTCGCACTTTCTTTTCGGCATAATGGGTATTTGTGAATTTATTTAAATGAAAGAGTTAAGAATATTATTAAATGACTTGAAGAAATGACTTATTACGTGATCAACTGACATTGCATTTGTATGACAGAATAAATGTGTGATTTTTTTTTAATTAGCTGAAACTTTAATAGTTGACTCATTTATTTACAATTACAAATCCATTATGGAACAACGGGTGGTAATAACAATATTTTCCATTAAAATATTACAAAGCAGCCCTTACTTGCACTTAAAATACGATGGACTGTACTTGGATATATGAAATTTCTTGCTTAACCAAGCTGCTGAAAATAAGATCTCACATAGAAAATGTGAAATTGTAATTTCAATTACAAATAATTAAAGAAAGGAGTGACGTTTGTAATGAACTGTCTACTCGCCAAGACGATCAAGCTGAATTCAAAAGACGAAGTGAAAAAGCCAAGTAGGACAGACGTCAGCTATTCTCTTCAATATCTGTACTGTTCACTGCTGAAATGGAAGTGAAGATTCTGGGAACCTGCGGTGGGCTGGCGCCCTGCCCTGGGTTTGTTTCCTGCCTTGTGCCGTATGTTGGCTGTGATTGGCTCCGGCAGACCCCCGTGACCCTGTAGTTAGGATATAACGGGTCGGATAATGGATGGATGAATGGATTCTGGGAGCAAACAAAAAAAAAAGTGTGCGCACCACTTCCGCAAATGCTGATTGGTGTACAGCTATCAATTTTTACCAATGATCTGGATATGGAAATTTTAGGAGCCAAAATTCCAGACATTTTCAAAATTTTATAAATTCCTCCCAGACAGTCCATGGAGCAGGGGTTGCCAACTCCGGTCCTGGAGGACCACTGTGTCTGCAGGTGTTCATCCTAACCCTTTTCTTAATTAATTAGTGACCTGTTTTTGCTGCTAATTAACTTCTTTTGAATTCATTTTAATTGAGTTGCTCTTGAAGACTCAGAACCCTCAATTGTTTCTTTTCCTTCATTAGCAGCCAAACAATAACAAGATGCAAAATGAGCCAAAACAGGCCCAGCAAACTGTGACCATCACACAATATCTGAATGTAAAGAAAGAGGAAGGGCTCAGGAATGCTGATCTGCTCAGGTCCATACAAACATCTGAATAGAAAAGAGAAAATTCACAATTTCAGAAATGTCTGCTATTGCACAATGAGAGCAGCAAAGAGCCATGAAATTAAAGAACGGGTTTGATTAACAACGAGACTCGGCGCCTCATTAAGCAGCTGGTTGGAGTGAAACTGCTTGAAGTGTGAGGCCCTGATGTAGTTGGTCTTTTGTTAACTCACTCAGTTCACAAATAGATTTCTGTTTAAGGAAGGAAATGAAGCAATTCAGAAGAATTCAGAGGAACACATCTTTAAAAAATGAATGGAAAAGGAGTTAATTAACAGCAAAAACTGGCCACCAATTAATAAAAGGGTTAGAATGAAAACCTGCAGCCACTGCAGCCCTCCAGGACTGGAGTTGGGGACCCCTGCCATGGAGCGTTAAAACTGAGGACATGTCTGGGAAAATGAAGACAGTTGTCAGCCCTACACAAGGTGGTCCCTTCAGTGTGACTCTTAGCAGCTCCATTCACCGGTCTGTCTGTCTGTCTGTCTGTCTGCCAATTATAAAAACACTTGCTGTGTGTGTGTGTGTGTGTGTGGGTGTGGGTATGTTTTAGAACAAATCACAGCACAGAAACTGCACTCGTTAAAGTAGTAAATGACTTGCGGGTAATTGCAGACAGAGGCCATTTATCTGTTCTCATCCTCTTAGATCTGAGTGCTGCATTTGACACCATTGATCACAACATTCTTAGAAATCGCCTTAGTCAATGGGTGGGCCTCTCTGGCAGTGTCTTAAATTGGTTTGAATCCTACCTGACAGGGAGAAAATATTTTGTTAGTTGTGGGAATTACAACTCGAAGACACATGATATCCAATATGGTGTTCCTCAAGGCTCTATCCTGGGTCCACTGCTCTTCTCAATCTACATGCTTCCGTTAGGTCAGATTATCTCAGAGCACAACGTGAGCTACCACAGCTATGCTGATGACACACAGCTGTACTTATCAATAGCACCTGATGACCCCGACTCTATTGATTCACTAACACAATGTCTGACTGGTATCTCAGAATGGATGAATAGTAACTTTCTCAAATTAAATAAAGAGAAAACTGAAATCTTAGTGATCAGCAATAATGGATACAATGAGGCTATTAGAAATAAACTGGATACATTAGGATTAAAAGTCAAGATGGAGGTAAAAAGCTTAGGGGTGATTGTTGACTGTAATCTGAATTTTAAATCACATATTAATCAGATCATTAGGACAGCATTTTTTCACTTAAGAAACATAAGTAAAGTTAGACTTCTTATATCACTGAAAGATGCTGAGAAATTAGTTCACGTGTTTGTTTTCAGTCGACTAGATTACTGTAACGCACTCCTCTCAGGACTACCCAAAAAAGATATAAATCGTTTGCAACGAGTGCAGAATGCAGCTGCTAGAATCCTAACTAGGAAAAGAAAATCTGAGCACATTTCTCCAGTTTTAATGTCACTACACTGGTTACCTGTGTCATTCAGGATTGACTTTAAAATTCTGCTTATGGTTTATAAAGCCTTAAATAATCTGCCCCATCTTATATATCGGAATGTCTGACACCTTATATTCCAAATCGTAACCTCAGATCCTCAAATGAGTGTCTCCTTAGAATTCCAAGAACAAAACTTAAAAGAAGTGGTGAGGCGGCCTTCTGCTGTTATGCACCTAAAATCTGGAATAGCCTGCCAATAGGAATTCGCCAGGCTGATACAGTAGAGCAGTTTAAAACACTGCTGAAAACACGTTACTTTAACATGGCCTTTTTATAACTTCATTTTAACTTAATTTAACTTAATCCTGATACTCTATATGTTCAATTTCCTCATAATAACTATTCATGGTGGCTCTAAAATCGGTACTGACCCCTACTCTCTTTTCTGTTTCTTTTTTCGGTCTCTTTGTGGTGGTGGCCTGCGCCACCTCCACCTACTCAAAGCTTCATGATGCTCCAACAATGACGGACGGATTAAAAGGCATCATCATCATCAAGCCCTTCTGTGAGAATCCTAAATCCAACGAGGACTGTTTCATTTATGTTAGGTAGAATGCCCAGAGGGGACTGGGCGGTCTCATGGTCTGGAATCCCTACAGATTTTATTTTTTCTCCAGCCGTCTGGAGTTTTTTTGTTATTTCTGTCCCCCCTGGCCATTGAACCTTACTCTTATTCGATGTTAATTAATGTTGATTTATTTTGTTTTATAATTGTGTCTTTCATTTTTCTATTCTTTAATATGTAAAGCACTTTGAGCTACTGTTTGTATGAAAATGTGCTATATAAATAAATGTTGTTGTTGTTGTATGGGTGTTTGCCCTGCAATGGACCGCCACCTTGTCCAGGATTTGTTCCTGCCTTATACCCTTATGCTAGTTGGGAGAAGCTCCTGAAATGTCCCTATTCAAGACTAAGAGGGTTAGAAAATGAAATGAAATTTATGCGAGACTTTCCCTCAGCTCTGTACGTGTGAAGCACTTTGCAATAATGTCACCTTTAAAATGTGCAGCTATAAACAAAGACTCTTCATTAGAACACAAGGCACTGCTGCTGCTAAATCGTCAATCACATCACAGCATATGCTGGTAGTCTGACATGCAGAAACATGACATCTTGATCTATGGCGCCCGCCTGGCTCAGTGGCAAAAGCGACGGGCCGCACACGACAAGGCTGCCAGTTCAGTGAGACGTTTGAGTGAATGTGACCCTCTCACCCGCCTGCCATCTTACTGTACGAGATATTCACGTCAGCTCTGGACGTGTGAAGCACTTAGCAGTGGGGTCCTCCATTGAGAGGTGCGACAAGCAAACTGCAATGTGGCCCTCCCGTTTTTGTGGTGTTCATCTTGCGGGGTCTGTTCATGAAGTCTTCTGGTGATAGTCATCTCTGACAAACACACCAATCGGACCCCTGAAGACTGCGTATGATCTGTCAGACAGGCATTTTGGGCTTTTTCTTGACCATAGTGAGGATTCATCAGTCATCAGCAGTGGTGGTCTTCCTTGGCCTACCAGTCCCTTGGTGATGACTGAGCTCATCAGTGTGGTCTTTCTTCTTCATGATATTCCAGGCAGTTGATTTCGGTCATCTTAAGGTCTTACCAATGCCTCTAATTCTTTTATTCTTGCTTTCATTGGCACAGCTCTTGTCCTCATGTTGAAAAATGGCAGCTAGAGACTCTAAAGTGTAGACGTAAGCCGAGGTATCTGATGAAGCAATGAAACCCACCTGAGGAATCACAAACACCTGTGACGCCAATGGTCCCAAACATTATGGTGCCCTGAAATGCGCCTGACCGAAATGTCTGCAGATCTCCTTAAATGAAAGTGTGCAACATGCACTTAAATCACGGTGGAGCAGAGGGATACATCAAAGAGAAACGTGTCGCTGTGCCAAACATTATGGATGGCACCGCGTCTGTAAAGAAGAACAAGAGCCACGTTTTAACCTGACCTTGTCTGTCACGTAACGACGCACACACACTTCGACAGTGGCGTCATTGAAAAGGACACACCACCCACCGCTACTCAAATGTCATGTGGCTGAAGGTGAAAGACAATTAAATCTCATGTCCTTCATCCCAACTACAAAGGCAGACGTCGTGTAAGCGGATTGAGGGTCTGAAAGGAAAACACACAGCTATAGGGTGACATCACTGAGCGGCAGACTTTTAACAGAATCGCAGTAATCCAGCGTCCCAAGGGAGTCAGCACTGACCCCCTAATGTGGCTTAGAAATCAATCCATCCATCCATCCGTTTTCATAGCCCACATCTCCAGTTACAGGGTCACAGAGAACTGGAGCCAAGAGGAGCGGCGCAGTCTAACCCTGGAAAGGCACAGCGGTCCGCAGCAGGCCTCAATACAGTGTCTGGCCCCCTGCTGAATTTGGGAGTTTGCCATCTTAGAACGAAAGGGTTTGAGACAGAATATCAACCAAACATCCAGAAAAAAACACATTATATAATGGTGCGACTCAAACCACCTACACCTGAACACCAGCAAAACCTAGGAGCTGGTGGTGGATTTTAGGAGGCCCAGGACCCTCATGTACCCCGTGATCATCAGAGGTGACTGTGCAGAGGGTGCAGACCTATAAATACCTGGGAGTGCAGCTGGATAATAAACTGGACTGGACTGGACTGCCAATACTGATGCTCTGTGCAAGAAAGGACAGAGCTGACTATACTTCATTAGAAGGCTGGCGCCCTTCAACATCTTCAAGAAGATGCTGCAGATGTTCTACCAGACGGTTGTGATGAGTGCCCTCTTCTACGCGGTGGTGTGCTGGGGAGGCAGCATAAAGAAGAAGGACGTCTCACGCCTGGACAAACTGGTGAGGAAGGCAGGCTCTACTGTAGGCACAGAGCTGGACAGTCTGACATCTGTGGCAGAGCGACGGGCGCTGAGCAGACTCCTGTCAATCATGGAGAATCCACTGAACAGGATCATCTCCAGACAGAGGAGCAGCTTCAGCGACAGACTGAGGAGACCCCACACTATTTGACTCTTCAATTCCACCCGGGGGGTAAACGTTAACATTACACAAAGTTATTGTCTGTTATACCTGCATTGTTATCACTCTTTAATTTAATATTGTTCTTTATCAGTATGCTGCTGCTATCTATCTATCATTATTATATACTGCCTTCCCTATCTATCTATCTATCTATCTATCTATCTATCTATCTATCTATCTATCTATCTATCTATCTATCTATCTATCTATCTATCTATCTATCTATTATATAGCACCTATCTATCTATCTATCTATCTATCTATCTATCTATCTATCTATCTATCTATCTAAATCCATCCATCATCCAACCCGATATTTCCAAACTACAGGGTCATGGGGGTCTGCTGGAGCCAATCCCAGCCAACACCGAGAGCAAAGCAGGAAACAAACCCCAGGCGCGGTACCAGCCCACCGCAGGGCTATCTATCTATATAAAAGTTATAAACTAATTTGCATGTCATTGAGAGAATAAGGATTTGAACCCCTACAGCCCAACCAGAATTCTGGCTCCCACTGATTACAATCAATCAATCAATCAATCAATCAATCAATCAATCAATCAATCAATCAATCACAGATACTCCTGATCTCAACTCATGATGTTTATAAAGCACATCTGTCCACAGAATCAATTTCTTCCATTCCAACCTCTCCACCATGAGCTACCAAAGGACGTCGGGGACAAGACCTGCACAAGGCTGGAGTGGGCTACAAGACCATCAGCATGGAGCTTGGTGCGATTATTTGGAAATGGAAGAAATATCAAATGACCATCAGTCGCCCTCGGTCTGGATCTCCATGCAAAATCTTGCCTTATGGGGAGAAGATGATCATGAGAAAGGTGAGGGGTCAGCCCAAAACTACACAGGAGGAGCTTGTTAATGATCTGAAGGCAGTTGGGACCACCACAGTCGCCAAGAGCACCATTGGTAACACATTACGCTGTAATGGATTGAAATCTTACAGCGCCTGTAAGGGCCCCCTGCTCAAGAAGGTACACGTACAGGCCCGACCCGCCATAAGTTTACCAGTGAACATCTAAATGATTCAGAGAAGGCTTGGGAGAAAGTGCTGTGGTCAGATGAAACCAAAATGAAGCTCTTTGATATCAACTAGACCCGCCAATTTTGGAGAAAAAAGAAATGCCGAGTATGACCCAAAGAACGCCATCCCCACAGTCGAGCACAGAGGTGGGGACGTTACACTTTGGGGCTGATTATCTGCATGGAGCTCCAGACTGAGGGCGACTGATGGTCATTTGATATTTCTTCCATTTCCAAATAATCGCAGCAGTGGCTGTCACCTTCTGGACAAGCTTCTTGCTGGTGGTCTTGTAGCCCACTCCAGCCTTGTGCAGGTCTTGTCCCTGACGTCCTTTGGCAGCTCATGGTGGTGGAGAGGTTAGAATGGAAGAAATTGATTCTGTGCTTCATATACATCACAAGTTGAGTTCAGGAGTATCTGTAATTGATTGATTGATTGGTTGGTTGGTTGTAATCTGTGTGCCACGTGGGCACACGCCCAATCTGTGGGAGCCAGAATTCTGGTTGGGAGGTAGGGGATCAAATCCTCATTTCTCTCAATGACATGCAAATCAATTTATAACTTTTATATAATGTGGTTGTTCCAGATTTTTTTAGTTGATATTTTGTCTCTCTCCTTTAAAATGAAGCTATCATCAAAATTAGAGACTGTTCATTTCTTTATAAGTGAGCAAACTCACAGATTCAGCAGGGGATCAAATAATTATTTCCCCCATTGTACATCACTTAACATGACAGGCACATCTTTCACTTGTGGGAGAAAAACTGGATTATCCAGGGACTTCATACAAGAACAAATGATTTGAACCCTGAGGTTGTGAGGCAGCAGTCGTAACTTTTGGATTTAGACGGATGTTGGGTTGTCCTACCTCAGTGTCCCCCCATATGCTCTTTAATACCATTGTATTGCTCTTTGCTGGGTTCCTCTTTGTACCACTCCTTGACCAGGGCACCATGACATTCTTCGTGTATGAAGTTGGTTCTTTGTGCTTTGAAAAACACCTGAAATCTTTAATGTATGGTGGGCTACCTAGCAGGACAGTAACAGGTTAAGAAAACCTGACCTGAGCCTGTGTTAGGGTATGCAGTATGAGTCCTTTTAAAATCACAAGCCATTAGTATTTCACAAATCTGGTTAAGTACTGTATGGAGCAGGTTAAGGATCAAAATAAATAAAGGTTCATTCTGGAACCTTCATATGGATGGGTCTTTTGAGAACCAAAAATGGTCCCCCTGTGTCATGGCTCTGAAGACCCTCTCTGGCATCTTTATTATTTCTAAGAGTGCCCTGTGACAGCAGCTGGAGGATACAGGGAATGTGGCCCTCTAGTGGCAAATACTTTGCATTGCAAAGCTCAACACGCCATGCTCTGTAGTCACCTCTGACTCACACTGTGTGCTGTGGAGCAATCACTTTAGTCTGCCACTGCACCTTCGAGAAACAAAGAAATATTTGAACCGTAAGGACACTACATGAAATCACACAGTGACAGGCTCGGGTCCCCCGAGCAGCAACTTCCTGCATGGCACTCAGTGAGTCACTTGACTGGCGCCTGCTCTGAGTGCAGAAATACAGGAACTTGTAAACCCAAGTGTTCAGTCCAGGGTCACAGGGAGCTGGGGGCTATCCTAGCAGCATCAGGAAGTAAACCCCTGGGCCACCAGCTCGTCACAAGGTGCACTCGGTCATATGGGACTGATTTAGAATGGCTAAACAACACTAGCAACATTTCACTGGGAGATGGTTGGAAACTGGAGAACCTGAGAATAGACATAGGGAGCACATGTACATCCCACAAAGTCCGGGATCAGGCTGAGTCTCTGAAGAAAGAAACCGTGAGATGATGTTTGAGTAGAAGGTCACAACATAAACTAATGCTTCTTCGTGACATCTCCTTTTGCTTCGTTGTGAGAAATTCACACTGAAATGCCATCCCAGCCAGAGGGGTGGGTGGCAGAAGGGGGCACCACTGGTTACTAGCATGATTCTAGAATTCTAAACTCAGAGACAGACAGACATCGGTGGGCACAGTCATATTTTGGAGGGAGACAAGTCTGAGTTACCCTCCCAGCTTTTGCAGACCCCTGCCTCCATTAGCCCAACCCCTGCTCCTTAGCACCATCTATAGGTGAGAGGCAATATTACACCAGACTCACTGTGATTGAGACAAAGCCTGCTGGAGCAAACACAAATGGGAACCATTCTGCACCTTGGCAGTCCTCACCTCTTTGAGAAGGAAGGATGATGCGGCAAAAGCAAAGGACCAGCCATAGTGGTAGTGGAAGAACTGCTCAGGCTCCCGCGGTCGGTTCATCACCTCATCGTTTATACTGGAAATGTAGAGGACGAGGCCCACGACTAAGGAGAGTCCTGAAACGATATGGGGAAAGACAGAGAGCACCAACTGTTTGGCATCAAGGCTATCACATATAGGATGGTAGCTACTCACAATGCCCAGAAGACCCCCGTACCAGAGAGAATGAAGAAGATTCCAGAAACAAAGGCCAAGATGGTTCTTTGTGGGCGGATGTGCCCAATATTGCTGATGACGAAGGCGGTGAAGACAAACAGAAGGCTGACCATGGGGAAGGGAGTAGCTGTGCGCACCATCTCTGCAGTAGAAAGACACAAAAAGCTGCTTTGTGTTACCTGAAGTGGGCATTGGGGATCTGCTGTGGGATGGCTTGAGGTGAGTATAAGGCCTCTATAAGGACCTGACTCCCCTGAAAGGCTGGCCAGGAAATGGACCAATGAAACTTGAGAGCAGCCTCTGGGCTCAAGCCACCAAGAGAGGCCTGCAGTTTGTGTCCTTTCATGGAGGGCAGTGGCAGTTCCCCTTCTAGGCCCTCTAACACCTAGTGGCTGGCATGGAGCCACTATGACTTACTGAGAATGTTAGCCGTGTTCTCTGTGGTGATTTCAATTTCGGGCTCTGAGAAGTACTCCGAGGCGACACAGCGACCCTTCTCACTGCCTGCAATCCAAAAGACAAGATGGAGAAACAAGTTAACCTACGGACTCGCAGAAAGAGAACCTGCTTCTGTCACTGGAAGGGTTACCTGGCATGGAGAGCTGATGCCACGTGGAGAACACACTTCACACAGAAAGAAAGGAAGAAAGTAGAGTGGCTACTGATGGAGTGGCATGAGACACACAAGACCCCTCCACAGGAGGTGTGTTGTGTGGGGCATTGTGGTAGTGAAGACCACCCTCTTAGTAAAACTCCTCCCGGAGGGTAATGTGAACCTCACCACTCAAAGAGGTTCCTCAGCAGCCAATAAGTTCACCCCTCTAAGGGGCATGGTCCAAAACTCCGCCCCTGACCACTCCTTTCACATGCTGCCTGCCTCTGACCCCGCCCATTTTATTATGTTACATAGCAACACAGAGAAATAAAGAGGAACATTCCTCTATCTATCTATCTATCTATCTATCTATCTATCTATCTATCTATCTATCTATCTATCTATCTATCTATCTATCTATCTATCTATCATTTAAAGCCTTTCTATCTATCTATCTATCTGTCATATAGTGCCTTTCATATATACAGTGGCATGCAAAAGTATTCACTCCCCTTGAAAGTCATTGTATTTTTCTGCAGGATCAAAGATTTGTCCCCATATTTATACATTCTGTTTTTTTAATGTGAACTCTTATGCTGTAACAGTACATTTCCCAATTCCAAATAAACCATTTTCTGTAGATATTTAACTGAAGAAGACAAACTTCAAAGCTCCTGTTTGCATAAATATTTCAATCTCTGTGCTTTGGGAGCTCCAGGTTTACACAAACGACGAATGAATCACAAACGACACAAAGGTGACAGTCATTTGACTGTCATAATCAAACATAATAAGGTCCTACTTGTGAGTCCTTTCTGTCTCTCTGGATATAAAAAGCACCCTTTGTGAGGTCCATCATCTGCAAAAATGAAGACAAAGGAGCATTCTACTGACGTGAGAAACAAAGTCATTGAAACCCACAAGGCAGGAAGTGGCTACAAAACTATCAAGAGTTTGAATGGCCCGTTGCGCACTGTTGGACCCATCATCAGAAAGTGAAAGGTTCATCACAGCACCCCGACTTCTCAGTAGAACAGGCCATCCATCAGAAGTAAATATCAGAGCGAGACGTCAACTGGTGAGAGAGGCCACAAAACAATCCCACCGTGGCACTCAGAAGTCTGCAGTGCTCTGTGGCTAAAACTGGAGTGAAGGTACAGGGGTCCACAGTTACAAGAGCTCACCATAAAACAGATCTCTGTACGGAGGGAAGCAAGAAAGAAGCCATTCCTTCAGAGGGTTCAAATGAAAGCAGGTATAGCATTTGCTACAAAGCATGAGAAAGACCAGTTAAGATGTGGGAGAAGGTTTTATGGTCAGACATCACAGAGGTTTGGGTGGAGTAAAACTAACACTGCCCAGGCCTTAAGAAACCCCACACCTACGGTGAGATATGGTGGTCCCAACATTATGCTATGGGGATGCTTTTCATGTGATAGGACTAGGAATGTTGTTAGAGTAGGAGGGATAATGAATGGACACCAATACTGCACGATAATGCAGGAGAACTTGTTCTGGTCTGCTATGGACCTACAGCTCGGCAGAAGATTCATCTCTCAACATGACAATCACCCTAAGCAGAAGGCCAGAGCAACACTGCAGTGTCTCAGAAACAGAAAGGTGAATGCTTTGGAATGGCCGAGTCAAAGCCCTGATCTTAACTCTATTGAGAATCTGTGGCACTATTTCAAAACTGCTGTCCAGAGGTGCCATCACGCCAACCTGGAGGATCTCTACATAGAAGAATGGGGAAGAATCCCTCCTGAGCAAAGCCCCATCATGGGACATACTTGCATACCCAAAAGAATGGTCGACTTGAATACTTAGGCAAACTGGAACTTTGGAGTTTGTCTTCTTCAGTTCAATATCTATAGAAAATGGTTTATTTGGACTTTGGAAGTGTATAGTTACAGTGTAAAAGTTCACATTGCAAATACTGAACGGATAAACATGGGGACAAATCTTGTGTCCTGGAGAAAATGAGGACGACATTCAGGGGGACTGAATACTTCTGCACGCCGCTGTACCTGCCTACCTTTTATCACAGCACTGGACGGTGGCCATGACAGTGAAGTGCTCCTGTACTTGCTAGTGATGGCGACTTCACGGGACAGTTTCTAAAGTCTCCTTGTGCCCTTCTTGATCAAATTCCCTTATTTCACAGATCTGATGGTCCAGTTTAGTGTTGTGGGCACTCGTACTTTTTGTAGCAATGAGGCCTGGATGGAGTGCCAATGCCCCATTGGGCACACTCATGAACACATCTACAGTAAGTCAATGTCACCGGTTAAGCAAAACTGTGTCTTTGAGAGGTGGGAAGTAATAAAAAATAAAAAAAAACAAAACACAAAGATATAGGAAGACATCCAGTCTCCTTGGACACAGTGACCATGGTGGGATACGAACCCAGTACAGAACCCATAGCTAAACACTGTTAATTCTCAGCAGGCCATTGCTTCAACTTTGTTTATGTCTAAGTTTTGCTTGAAATACTCTCTAAGTCCCGCTAAAATGTCAGGAGCTCCACTCATCACTCTGGCTTACCCATAATGAAGATCTTCTCGAAGCATTCAGACTTTATACATTGGAGATGAGCTTACCGGCAACAAAGCAGACCCTCCACAGGCCGGAATGCAGTGCCATCTTCACCTCCGTCGTCTGGTTCTGCTGCAAGATGATCCCTTCTTCCATGAGTAGCCAGTAATCAGTGGAGACCGCAATGCCAACCAGTAGCAGGCCGCATGCACCGAAGACTGAGGACAGCAGGGTCAAGGCCCGGCTGCTGCACGAACTCATCTGAGAAGGTCAGAGGACATGATTAGAAGTGGACCAGTGACTTTGGGCGGGCATGGTATTCAAAACTTGGAAAAACTGCTCAGGAAGGATCAGAGGCACAGTGGCCAAGTCTCCCTGTCCCAGATACATCCATCCATCCTTTATATGGAGTATTATATCCTAACATAGGGTCACGGGAGCCAATCCCAGCCAACACAGGGCACAAGGCAGGAACAAATCCCAGGTAAGGCGCCAACCAACTGCAGGGCACACACACACACACCAAGCACACACTAGGGACAATTTAGGACTGCCAATGCACCAAACCTGCATGTCTTTAGACTGAGAAAGAAGATAAACATTATTAACTGTAATGATTATAAGTATTTAACTCACAAATACCAAGGACTGTATTTTGTATTAACCATGCTGCAGAGAGCCATATGAATATTACTTCTATATGAATTTGTTTTTCATTTAGGTAGAAAAAGAAAATAAAGCTCATGCACAGAATTTTGTGATTAACTTACATTCTTTTATGAGAAAATGCTGACCTCTTGATACTAACAAAACAGCCTGTGATATTATAAATCAATGTGATTGCTTTCTGAATTCTTTCTTAAAAATATATGAAAACATGTCACTTATGGATTAATAAATAAGGATTATTAATCTAACCAAACAAATATAAGCAGTAAGATACTGCAGATGTCCCATCAGACGGTTGTGGCGAGTGCCCTCTTCTACACGGTGGTGTGCTGAGGAGGCAGCATAAAGAAGAAGGACGCCTCACGACTGGATGAACTGGTAAGGAAGGCAGGCTCCATTGTTGGCACGGAGCTGGACAGTCTGACATCCGTGGCAGAGTGACGGGCGCTGAGCAGACTCCTGTCAATCATGGAGAATCCACTGCATCCACTGAACAGGATCATCTCCAGACAGAGGAACAGCTTCAGACAAACTGAGGAGACCCCACACTATGCGACTCTTCAATTCCACGCAGGGGGGTAAACATAAACATTATACAAAGTTATTGTCTGTTATACCTGCATTGTTATCACTCTTTAATTTAATATTGTTCTTTATTAGTATGCTGCTGCTGGAGTATGGGAATTTATAAAGTATCTATCTATCTATCTATCTATCTATCTATCTATCTATCTATTATCAATTCTATCTATCTATCTATCTATCTATTATATAGTGCCTTTCACATCTATCTATCTATCTATCTATCTATCTATCTATCTATCTATCTATCTATCTATCTATTATATAGTGCCTTTCACATCTATCTATCTATCTATCTATCTATCTATCTATCTATCTATCTATCTATTATATAGTGCCTTTCACATCTATCTATCTATCTATCTATCTATCTATCTATCTATCTATCTATCTATCTATCTATCTATCTATCTCCTGAGAAGCGCTTGGCAATGCACTCCAGACGCACCGGACGGTCTCCTCATTTCAGTTAGCTCCTTGTCAGCTGTCTTTTCCATTCGGACCATTTTTTCCATTTTTTTTTTTAGTCCTTAAACAGGGATACCTGTCTGGTGCCCCAATACTCATTGCTGAATCCTTGTGGCCTGTCCACATTATGCCACGGGACATAATGAAGCCACAACCTTTAGCAGAAATCCAATCTGGCTGTTGAAATATGGAGACCAGAATCGAATCGAATTCAGTAACGCGTACAAAAGCAGCCAAAATCTGAACTCAGAAAATCGAATGTCATGAAGTGTTGGGTGTTTACACTGAATTTCGAGATCTGAGTCACTCAAAGGGATCAGAAGTCGTAGTGTAAATGCGGTCTACATGAGCCACCTAACAAGTGTAATCCCCGGTGGTATTGAATCAAACCAAATCAATAGGTTGCCAGTTCCATCCCACCTCAGACTCCCTGGCTATCTGCCCCAATGCATGCTGATGGAGGAGGCTAGTGGTGTAGCCCTCTAGTGGCTGAGATTAACAATACATTGCCGCCCGACTCACTAATGAAGCGTCATCTCTACTTACGTTAAGACAAAAAGCATTCCAGTGTAGGTGGTCCCAAAGAAACATTGCATTTACTAAAGCTATCACTAATGAGGACGTGCAGAAATGTGGACTCTCTAGGAACATAAAAAATGCATTTGATAGCTACTGTATCTTTGATTTCTTATTTTGAATTCAACATTCATGTTTGTGTAGCTCTTTTACATTCGTCCACTCCCTTAGCCCTAATACTGTATTATCGGTTCAGAGGGAGCCAATATACACGTCTGGCAGCATCGGGCGTAAACCCTGTAGGGAAGGCCACTCACATACACACCCACCTTCATTCATGCCAGGCCAAAGTCCAGAAATGTACGGGTCAGTGTGCCCTGCAGCTGACTGGCATCCCACCCCACCCAGGGCTGTTTTCAGAAACAGGTTTAAACAATTTCAGATAAAGTACAGATATATTTGATGGGCCTGATTCACACCAGACCGTCTCAGAATGGAGATCATTTTGTTCAATTGCAGGGTCATATGAAGCTGGAGGGCTCAATGGCAGAACACAGCCCTTAATGTGATGCCAGTCCATCACAGGGCACACTAACACATTCACTCCCTTTGAGGGATTAAACCTAATCTGTGTGTTTTAAAGAAGTGGGAGAAACACTGAAATAACAGAGAAGAACTGTGTGACCACTAGGGGGTGTTGCAGCCCCCCAAACCCCAGACACAACCTCACAGACTCAATTCCTGAGTACAAAGAAAAGGTTTTATTGTACAAACTACTTAACAAAAGGTTTCTTGGTAGTCAAAAAACAACATATTTCTCCTTCTCAGCACCCAGGTGGGCTTTGTTCATCCTTCACACACAACTCCAACTTGCCTGGATGAGGCTGAGGGGCTTCTATTTATCTTGAACCCGGGCACAGCCTGTTAGAATTACCTGTGGGTCAACCAGAAGCCCCACAAAATAGCAATCAGGGATTCTTGTAGCAACCCTTGGTGGCACCCACTCAAAAAGGCTGCCCTGTTGGACTACAGTTCCCAGCATGCCTTGAGAATGTCCACAGCGATAGTATCACCCAAGGATGCTGTCACCTAGCGTATTGGGGGAGCATGTATTCCTGAAAGGTTGTCCTGCCCTGTTCTCGCATCCTACTGGCTTCCCAGCCGGTTATTGTTCCTCAACCCAGCCTAACCAGGGCACCTGCCCATGTGTGCCATCCATCACATTGTGAAAACTTCACAGAGATAGTAAAGTATTTTGGACCCGCACTCAGTTTCTTGGATGTGCATGGCAGCAGCATGGCGTCCCAATATTTATACAATATATTAAACGTCATCTGGAAAAGATGCAACAACCCATTCCGGCGTCACGCCACCATACCAGATATCTTATAGGTGATGAGGAGTCTAAGACTGAATGGCCTTCATTCAGAAGGCTGCAGGTTTATCTGCCAACTCACGACACACAATGAGAAAGTCCGTCACCAGGCTGATCTCTCATTACTTCAGCGCTGCATGCATTCTGAATTATCGGGCTGGAAGTGTGCCCCCTGCTGGTTGGGGTCTGTAATGCACATAGTTGCCAGCTCAGTCTGCCCTCTGACTCACTATGTGACCCTGGCTAAGTCATTTAAGCACCATGTCACATTACACAGTTTTCAGTCACACACTTCACCTCCATAAGCTTAATGAGTTGGACGTTGTGGTTGTGCACTCGTGTAGTCTGACGTACCCAGCACCCCCCCCACCAACCAGTCAGCGACAAAACAAACAAGTATGATGTCGTAGGGGCGGGCTCTGCGTACATCACAGCTGACAACCAATGAGCACTCAGTTGGAAGTATAAGGCATAGAATAGGAGTGCAGGTATTTTAGACCTGACAAGCAGAAGAGAAGCTAGTCTGTCTGATATCTCATGTTTTACTCACCACAACAGAATAAAAAAGGAGGAATTACATCTTAAATTGCCATAACTGGAAAGACAATTCATACAACATCATCAGGAAGCTCATTATTGGATGTAAGAAAAAGAAGCAAACTCCCAATACTGTGGAGATGTGAAAGAAAGTTGTTACGTGGTCATCTAATTTGACACCCCCAGCGATATCTAGTGGTGTAATCTGACATCTCGGGCCACGAGACCAGCAACTCAGTCATCAGGTTTGACATCCCCTCTGCCTAGAAGTGGTGGAATGCGACTTTGGTTTAACCAGCACGATCTCTGATTGCATTGTGGATTACAGCAGAAAGCATTGGGTGTTGGTGGCTACTGTGGCCCTGCACTGGCTGAAAGGCACAAGGCTGCCAGCTCATCTGTCACCTCGACTCCTGCTGTGACTCTCAAAGGAGTGCTGGACTAGCAGGATATCTGAACACATCTAAGGAGAAAGCTTTCTGATTTACAAAGCTCTACTTCTTTCTTAACTATTCTGAAGAAATAGAGATATCAAAATTTACTCAAGGATTCTACTGCCCTCTGTTTTAATGTGAAGTGCTTTATCTAATTAGGACTCATTAAGGTGCCAGTTCAGATGAGCTCTTTTAAGTCATTTCTAGGCCACCAAAGTGTGGCATTGAAGCAAGAAGTGACAATGTGTAGATCGCAAGAGACCACTCAAGGGGCAATAACAGGGGCAATGTGGGACTGGAAAAAAGATACTGTCCTCGTACTGAATTATGGTGAAACACATTTGGGTGGTCTTCAATCTATCTATCTATCTATCTATCTATCTATCTATCTATCTATCTATCTATCTATCTATCTATCTATCTATCTATCTATCTATCTATCTCTACCAGCAGGAAGCAGAGAAAGGCCTAACCTTTTTGGTTTCTCTCCTAGTCCTACCTCTTATATGAGAATAGGCCTTAGGGTGCAAAGCTACAGACTCAGACGATGGTGCCTCCCTCTGCTTTACCCCTTTGAAGGGCACACAGCATGGAGGACAGACTAATACTGTAGAGATCGGAGAAAAGCCAAGGCCTGCACGGTTTGACAGCGTGACCCACGTGGATTGGATAGAGAGGGCCATTTACAATGAAAAACTCACAGACACAGTGGGCAGCAAAGGCAGGGAAGAGTCGAGAAGTGCTAATTTAGGGGATGCTTTCACCCCCCCACCCTATTTTAACCCACCCTTGCTGCCACAGTCCAAGGTGCTTTCAAAGCTATTTGCACAACCCAGCCTTTCACACTTGGGCCCGCGTCCTCATTTCTGTCCAGCTGTCTGTGTGCTTGTCACTGGCCAGCCACTAGTCGGACTGTCTTGATTGTCTGTCTGTCTGTCTCACAGAGCTATCTATCTATCTATCTATCTATCTATCTATCTATCTATCTATCTATCATTATTATTATATAGTGCCTTTCATATCTATCTATCTATCATTATTATTATATAGTGCCTTTCATATCTATCTATCTATCTATCTATCTATCTATCTATCTATCTATCTATCATTATTATTATTATATAGTGCCTTTCATATCTATCTATCTATCTATCTATCTATCTATCTATCTATCTATCTATTATATAGAGCCTTTCTTATCTATCTATCTATCTATCTATCTATTATATAGAGCCTTTCTTATCTATCTATCTACTGTACCCCGCTTGTGCTTGCCCGCTATAAATTCTCCATAGCTTCCCCATTTGTACGCCTCCTAAGTTTAATTTAGTTGGAGTCCACGATTCGGGCCGTAACCCCCCCCCCAGCCTGTTACACGTATAGAGTTATCTGCGCTTGTGTGTCTGCCTGCGGCGTTTCGGGGAGGTGGCGAGTGGCGCCTTGAGAGTGAATGAGATTTTGCGAAGCTGTACAGTAAAATGAAGTTAACAAAGATAAATTGAAGGGGTCGCACGTATCTGACGCGGCGCGTGTGAGGCGCCGCTCTACTTCTTCACTAATCTGTTGACGGAGCTCCAGAAGTCTTTGAAGTGTTTCATGAAGGAGAGAAATTCCCGACGATCCTGCGTTTTACTCCTCCTCCAATTAAAAATGCCGTCCACCGTAAAGCCTCCAAACACAACAAGCACGATTCCGCGTCTTGTCAAGGCAAGAAAAGCAGTTTCGTTAACGGTCATTGAATTATTTTTTACATCTATTAATTCACTGGTGCACTGCTCTGCGTTATCTTTAATTTTCGGGTTAAGAGGTTATATTAACGACACTCTGTATCTTAACGTTATCTTTTATGACTTATAGTTGTCGCTATGTCTCGATTCGCTGTTGCTCGAAGTCTTTTGGCATTGCGGTACGATTCCTTCGCAAATTTTCATCATGGTTGCAGACTCTGCATTGTGCCATGAAAGTACCGTCACGTCGCCTCATTTCGGCCACCAACACGGCGCACACCGGAAGAATCTTGGAGTCTCAATCCATGTTTTTTTTTTTTTACCTTTGAGTGGTAAGGAAATAAAGAAAACATCGAACAGAAATTAGTGTTTGTGTGCCGTTTGTATTGTCCAGAGCCCTCAATTGCTGTTCTTTCCTTGTAGCTGCCATTATTTCACACCGTTATTGTGCTTCCAGATGAGTGCACGTTGGCTGCTAATTCCTGCAGACACATAAGCCCACCTAGACGACTGCCAACGTGCTACCAAAAAATCAAAGCAGTTTGACTTTGTCATAGCAAGTCAGAGAGAAGTGCAGAGCGCGACGTGTGTCTGTAATTCGCTGGGATCTCCAGAAGTTTACGTAAATCGTATCACAGACCTTCACTTTGCTGTATCTTGTATCTACAGTGCATCCGGAAAGTATTCACAGCGCATCACTTTTTCCACATTTTGTTATGTTACAGCCTTATTCCAAAATGGATTAAATTCTTTTTTTCCCTCAGAATTCTACACACAACACCCCATAATGACAACGTGAAAAAAGTTTACTTGAGGTTTTTGCAAATCTATTAAAAATAAAAAAATTGAGAAAGCACATGTATATAAGTATTCACAGCCTTTGCCATGAAGCTCCAAATTGCGCTCAGGTGCATCCTGTTTCCCCTGATCATCCTTGAGATGTTTCTGCAGCTTCATTGGAGTCCACCTGTGGTCAATTCAGTTGATGTGACCTGATTTGGAAAGGCACACACCTGTCTATAGAAGGTCCCACAGTTGACAGTTCATGTCAGAGCACAAACCAAGCATGAAGTCAAAGGAATTGTCTGTAGACCTCCGAGACAGGATTGTCTCGAGGCACAAATCTAGGGAAGGTTACAGAAAAATTTCTGCTGCTTTGAGAGGACCAATGAGCACAGTGGCCTCCATCATCCGTAAGTGGAAGAAGTTCGAAACCACCAGGACTCTTCCTAGAGCTGGCCGGCCATCTAAACTGAGCGATTGGGGGAGAAGGGATTTGGTTAGGGAGGTGACAAAGAACCCGATGGTCATTCTGTCAGAGCTCCAGAGGTCCTCTGTGGAGAGAGGAGAACCTTCCAGAAGGACAACCATCTCTGCAGCAATCCACCAATCAGGCCAGACGGAAGCCACTGCTTAGTAAAAGGCACATGGCAGCCCGCCTGGAGTTTGCCAAAAGGCACCTGAAGGACTCTCAGACCATGAGAAACAAAATTTTCTGGTCTGATGAGACAAAGATTGAACTCTCTGGTGTGAATGCCAGGCGTCACGTTTGGAGGAAACCAGGCACCGCTTATCACCAGTACCAATACCATCCCTACAGTGAAGCATGGTGGTGGCAGCATCAGGAACTGGGAGACTAGTCAGGATAAAGGGAAAGATGACTGCAGCAATGTACAGAGACATCCTGGATGAAAACCTGCTCCAGAGCGCTCTTGACCTCAGACTGGGGCGACGGTTCATCTTTCAGCAGGACAACGACCCTAAGCACACAGCCAAGATATCAAAGGAGTGGCTTCAGGACAACTCTGTGAATGTCCTTGAGTGGCCCAGCCAGAGCCCAGACTTGAATCCGATTGAACATCTCTGGAGAGATCTTAAAATGGCTGTGCACCGACGCTTCCCATCCAACCTGATGGAGCTTGAGAGGTGCTGCAAAGAGGAATGGGCGAAACTGGCCAAGGATAGGTGTGCCAAGCGTGTGGCATCATATTCAAAAAGACTTGAGGCTGGAATTGCTGCCAAAGGTGCATCGACAAAGTATTGAGCAAAGGCTGTGAATACTTATGGACATGGGATTTCTCAGTTTGTTTATTTTTAATAAATGTGCAGAAACCTCAAGTAAACTTTTTTCACGTTGTCATTATGGGGTGTTGTGTGTAGAATTCTGAGGGAAAAAATGAATTTAATCCATTTTGGAATAAGGCTGTAACATAACAAAATGTGGAAAAAGTGATGCGCTGTGAATACTTTCCAGATGCACTGTAAACATCCACTTGGGAAATGTGTGTGCGTGTGTCTGTCTGTCTGTCCAGTCCGGAAGTGAGGCTAAGGCGCGGGTGTTGAGCTCCGGTCCTGGAGGGCCGCAGAGGCTGCAGGTTTTCACTCACACCATCTTCTTAATTTGTGACCAGTTTTTCTCTGGTAATTTTTTTCATTTTTATTACTATTTAATTTAATATTGTTTCTTTGTATCAGTATACTGCTGCTGGATTATGTGAATTTCCCCTTTGGGATTAATAAAGTATCTATCTATCTATCTATCTATCTATCTATCTATCTATCTATCTATCTATCTATCTATCTATCTATCTATCTATCTATCTATCTATCTATCTATCTATCTATCTATCTATCTATCTATCTATCTATCTATCTATCTATCTATCTATCTATCAGCAGCCATATCACCCTGTAGCCCTAGTCTGGTTGCCCACGGAAGCTAAGCAGGGTTGAGCCTGGTCAGTACCTGAATGGGAGACCTTCTGGGAAAAACTAGGTTGCTGCTGGAAGAGGTGTTAGTGAGGCCAGCAGGGGGTGCTCACCCTGTGGTCTGTGTGGGTCCTAATGCCCCAGTATAGTGATGGGGACGCTATACTGTAAAAAAAAAAAAAAGCACCGTCTTTCGGATGAGACGTTAAACCGAGGTCCTGACTCTCTGTGGTCATTAAAAATCCCAGGATGTCTTTCGGAAAGAGTAGGGGTGTTACCCCGGCATCCTGGCCAGATTTGCCCATTGGCCTC
Organism: Polypterus senegalus; assembly: GCF_016835505.1. NCBI lineage: Eukaryota > Metazoa > Chordata > Cladistia > Polypteriformes > Polypteridae > Polypterus > Polypterus senegalus. The sequence goes on from NC_053171.1 coordinate 11,405,514, forward strand.
TGACCGTCATGGCCTCCTAATCATCCCCATACACTGATTGGCTTCATCACTCTGTCTCCTCTCCACCAGTAAGCTGGTGTGTGGTGGCGTTCTGGCGCACTATGGCTGCCGTCGCATCATCCAGGTGGATGCTGCACACTGGTGGTGGTTGAGGAGATCCCCCCCCTTGTATGTAAAGCGCTTTGAGTGTCTTGAAAAGCGCTATATAAATGTAATAATAAATTAAATAAAAATAAATTAAATATCTATCTATCTATCTATTATATAGTGCCTTTTAAATCTATCTATCTATCTATCTATCTATTATATAGTGCCTTTTAAATCTATCTATCTATCTATCTATCTATCTATCTATTATCTATCTATCTATCTATCTATCTATCTATCTATCTAATTACCTTCTTTTGCCTTCATTTTAATTAACCTGACTCAGGCCCCTTAGCCAAACAATAACGAAACACAAAACAAGAATCCACATGACTAGCTCGCCTGTGCCCATCACACAATATGTGAAAATAAAGAAAGGTGGAGGTCTCAGTAAGGCTGATCTCTCAGCTCACCAAAACATTGTGACGGTGGTCTTAGAAAAAACAGAAAAATCAACAGTTCTGGAAATGTCTGCTGTGGCAGAATGAGGGAAGCAACAGGCCACGAAATTAAATAACGAGTTTAATTAACAACAAGAATGGGCTTCTCATTAAGAGACTGGTTGGAGTGAAATTGGTTGAAATTCGAAGCCCTGATTTAGCTGGCCATCTGTTGGCTCGTTTCACGTCTCATTTCTGTTTGGCTGCCATTTAATAAAGAAAGGAATCAATTCAGAGGACTGAATCCTTAAGAACAGGGCTATTAAAATGAGGGGAAGAGGAGTTAATTAGCAGTGAAAACTGGGCACTGATTAGGAAAAGGGTCCGAATGAAAAACTGCAGCCACTGTGGCCCTCCGGGACTGGAGTTCGACACCCCTGGGCTAAGGGCTCCACTTCCCAGGATACACAAGCGATGCGAGTGTGTCGGCAAAACGAATCCTCCTAGAAGAGAGACGCCCAGAGTAGTTCCTTTCAAGTTCCCGACATCTCTACGTTTCAGTTTTGTTTCTGATGATTTCAATAGTTTCTAGGACCCCAGGCTTTTTACAGCACAGGCTTACACAGTTAGTATATGCAGTCAAAGTATAAAGTATGTGAACCCCTAGGACTGATCTCTATTTATGTCTAATTTCCATATAAAACCTGGTTGTATCTTCATGTCAGTCACACTAACAAACACACACCGTCTCCTAGAAGTAAAGATACAAAGATTTTCAGAGATTTTTTGACCATATTGAATAAATCATTTAAACTGTGAAACTGACGGTTGGTAAAAGTAAGTGAACTCTAAGCTAATGACTTTTTAAAAAGCTCATTGTAGTCCGAATTTAGCACACGTGGAGTCCATTTAATGACACGAGTTCAGATGTGTGGTGCCCTAGAATGACTTTGATTGATCAAAAACACGATAAAGTTTGAGTTGGAGCTTCTGACAAGAGGCATATCCAGATGGGAATCACGCCTCGCTGTCTGAAGAGCTATGATGGAGAATTGTTCATCTACATGAGGATAGAAAGGGTTACAAAGTCATCTCAAAGATCTGAGATATTCACCAGTCTACTGTTAGGCAAGTTGTCTATAAATGGAGACAATGTGGTATTGTGGCTACTCTGTTTAGAAGTGGGCGCCCTGCCAAGATGACCCCAAGAGCACAACGCAGAGTCAGCAATGAGGTAAAGAAGAACCCTAGAGTGACAGCAAAGGACTTGAAGAAGTCATTAGAACTGGCTAACATCTCTGTTTAGGAGTCAACTATATGCAAAACATTGAACAAGAAAGGAGTCCATGGCAGGACACCAAGAAGAAAGCCACTGCTATCAAACAAGAACATTGCTGAACGCCTGAAGTTTGTGAAAGATCACTTGGACACTCCACAACAGTACTGGGAAAATGTTTTGTGGAGTGATGAGACCAAAATTGAACTATTTGGGAGGAACAAGCAGAACTTCATTTGGCGTAAAAAGGGCACCGCATATCAACATCAGAACATCATCCCTACAGTAAAGTATGGTGGAGGGAACATCAGGATTTGGGCCTGCTTTGCTGCATCAGGGTCTGGACAGCTTTGCCATCATTGAATGGAAAATGAATTCACAAGTTTATTAACAATTTCTCCAGGATAATGTGAGGGTGTCTGTCCATCAACTTAAGCTCAGAAGAGGCTTGGTGATGCAACAGGACAATGAGCCCAAACATCGCAGCAAGTCCACAGCACAATGGCTTCAGAAGAACAAACTCTGCCTTTTGGAGCAGCCCAGTCAGAGCCCAGACCTCAATCCTATTGAATGACTTGAAGAGAGAGAACAACACACAGAAGACAACCAAAGACTATGGGAGAGTTAAGGCAGGTCTGCAGGGAAGAAGGGGCTCAAATCCCCCCCTCATGATGTGCAGGTCTGATCTGCAGTTACGGGAAGCGCCTGTTTGAGGTCATCGCTGCCAAAGGAGGGTCAACCAGTTATTAAATCCCAAGGTTCACTTACTTTTTCCACTACCATTGTGAACGTTGAATGTGTTTGTAAAATAAAGACATGAAGGAGTAGAATGTTTTGTGTGTCTTTAGCTTAAAGACCAGGGGCCTCATGCATAACGCCGTGCGTAGAATTCGCACTATAACATGGCGTAAGCACAAAAGTCGAAATGTGCTTACGCACAGAAAAATCCAGATGCAGGAATCAGCGTGAAAAGTAACGCTCGTGCACGCGCCTGCTGTCCCGCCCCAACTCCTCCCAGAATTACGCCTCTATGAATATGCAAATCAATATAAATAGTCCTTAAGCTCAGCGTTCTGTAAAAAGACAATGGGAAAAGCACAGGGAAAATATAAGAATTTCAGGGAATACCAAGTGGAGGCAAAGGAAAAACATACTATTTGTTCAAATAAACCGTGGTATAATCAACAAAAGGAAGTTGATCGAGTAACATAGCGTGTTGGAGAAACTTGAAAGCTCACGTTCTACAAAGTCGCACAGTGCCGGAAATAAAAAAGAAGTCACATATCAAAGTCGCCGTGAAAAGAAGAGTCGTAGCCCACTGTCTGAGTGTCATATGAAAGCTTATTAGGGTACAGAGAAAAAAGGCACACGGTGGGGAAAAAGCACAAAATGTCAACTTCAATCTCGACATTTCCACTTTAATCACGTAGTTTATTTTGTCATTTAGTAGAACATCATAAACTTCATCTTAAAATCGTTTAACTAACCAGTTTCTCAAATCACATCGTAATTAAAGTAGCACGTTAAATGCTTTGTTTTGTATTTGATCTTCTACTCGTATGTGCTCTATGTGTGTGAATCACTACTTGCTTCTTAAACTGGCTCTCTTCCTCCAACTGGACACAGAATCCATTACATTTGTGATATTACAGCTCTCTGAATAACTAAAATACTGAGATGCATACGTGATATCATTTTCATGATGATAGGAGTTAAAGCACGTTATTAAACATGGGTTTCACGACGCAGTGATTGTGTGCGACCTTCGATGAAATTATTTATTGCAGCAGTACTCAGGGGCGGCTCTATGTCCAATAGAGAAAATCCAATGTCAATATGTTATCTTATGCACGGCGGATGGCCACGTCCGTTGTGGACACTGCATGGCCGCCTCGTGCTCATGACACAAGCGTTTAACTTTTGTCGAAATTTTCTGCTGCGTTTTTAGCTGTGTCGTTATTTTCTCTTTCTGTGTTATATTCAATATATATTGGCGTGGCCCCCCTTGCAGTCCTTGCTGTTCTTTCCCCAAGTAACCGATCGCCACACAATCAGCTCTGTAATAGAAGTTAAGTCATCTGTAAGCTTAGAGCGCCGATTCTTCAAAACATTTAAGGAACATTGAAATATCTTCATAGTACATGTTTAATTATTCTGTCCTTCACGTCAGTCCCAGTGAAGAATATAGATTATTGAAATGAAGTTAAAGTTTTATGTGTATAATATAATAAACATATTTTGCTGCATTTCATCTTAAAAATGATATCGTCATCATATGTAAATACACACTTTATAAAGTGGCGCAGGTTGTGCGATATTATAACTGTAGTGGAAGTTTACAGTGAGGCGATTGTACTTATAAGTCCAAACAGTTCTACAAGGAGCAATGATTGAGTGCGTTTAGAGTTCTTGGGATGAAACTGTTTCTGAACCGCGAGGTCTGTACAGGAAAGGCTTTGAAACATTTTGCTGTGACTGAGACAGCGTGTCCTTAAAGCTGTATACCGATAATTCTCTTTCCGATGAGCTGCTGCTGTGATTCACACTCAGATACAGTGATATAGATAGATAGATAGATACATAGATAGATAGATAGATAGATAGATAGATAGATAGATAGATAGATAGATAGATAGATAGATAGATAGGAAAGGCACTATATAATATAGATAGATAGATAGATAGATAGATAGATAGATAGATAGATAGATAGATAGATAGATAGATAGATAGATAGATAGATAGATAGATACTTTATTAATCCCAAGGGGAAATTCACAAATAAATACTCCAAGTGGTGCAGTGAGAGTAATATGAAAAAAGTTGATCTGCTGTGGCAACTTCTAATGGGAGGAGCTGAAAGAAGAAGAAGAAGAAGAAGAAGAAGAAGAAGGTGCAGTGAGAGTAACAACGCTAAAGCAGTTATGGTATTTGGAATACTATGGCTATTCCCCACGCCATTATATTGTTACGAGTTAATTACAATCAGGTGCGTTACACTAATAAACAATATGCGGTTAGTTCCAGTGTATTTATAAATAATGAGTAATCACACAGGAACAGTACCATTGCTTTGACGCTGGGTGCCGCCAGTCTGCAAAACCAAGCGGAGAACTTGCGAACGACAAGGTATGAGGTACTGTGGAAAAGCGCGTGGCTTTACGCCAAGTGTAGGTTTTATACATCACGATTTGAACGTGGAAAAGTTCTTACCCCACATTTCTGTGCGTACGCACCGTTTAGACATGAGGCCCCTGGACCTGTGACTTAGATGAAGATCAGATCACTTTTTATGACCAATTCTTGCAGTTAACCAGATCATTCCAAAGGGTTCACATACTTTTTACTTTGACTGTACGAGGGATGTTAAAACGTTTGCGCACTTTTACATTTTTGGTGGTGATTGGTGGTGTCTGAGAGCGTCATGTGACTGGGAAAATTGCATCGCAAACGATTGTGACTATGTAGAAAAGTGATGTCATTTGTTTTTGAAATTCATAATTGATAGAGTGCGGAAACATTTTGAACGTCCCCCGTATATAACATTACTTGTTTGAAATATGACATAGCCATCCATCCATTATCCAACCCGCTATATCCTAATACAGGGTCACGGGGGTCTGCTGGAGCCAATCTCAGCCAACACAGGGCACAAGGCAGGAAACAAACCCCGGGCAGGGTGCCAGCCCACCACAGGCATACAGCTATTCAACTTTCAAATCTTTCATTGAGCACATCTTTATCATTTTAAAATGCCCAAAATATTTCCAGGGCAAGAGCCAACTTGGCGAACATTGCAATCGAGCCCCAGCCTCACTGGGCCACACGCACCAATTTGACAACATTATGGAGCAAAATCTTTAAACGTCTCTCAGAGAGCCTCGGGGTCCGAATCCCACCTGATGCATTGACAGCCGTGTGTGGTGGGCTGACCGTGAAGAAGGACAAACAAACTCTGATTGCCTTTACTTCACTATTGGCACGTAGACTTGTCTTTGCTCAACTGGTAGAATCCCAGCTCACCTGTGTTAAGCCAGTGGGTAACTGGTGTTATTTATTATCTGAAACTGGAAAAAAATCAAATTCTCACTGGGAGGATATGTACAAAACCTGGCAGGATCTGATCGATAACATATTGGAATAAGCATTTAAATTGAGGAAGCGGATTCTCTCCCCTCTTTTTTATTCTGTTTATTTTGACTCATTTATTTATTTACATATTTTTACTCTTATTAAAGCTTTACTCGGCTGGCTCAGCTCTCTTTCTCATCGGTGGGAGTCGATTTGTTTCGAACCCAGTTTTGTTAAACTTGACTTGCTTTGTGTGGAATGTTGTTTGATTTTAATAAAATCAATAACATGTTCGAATAAAAAGAGTGAACTGCCAATGAGCACAGCTGGAAGCACAACGCCTACAAATATGGAGACATAATGGCAACCTCAAATAACAGGAGGGGCAGGGTGTGTGTTCTTTTGTACTATGCCATCAGCACACACACGACGCTTCAATGTTTTCTGCATGTTGTACCACACAAAGGTGGAAGATGAAGAAAAGATAGATGGGAGTTCGGCTTATTTTGGTGAGCTCCATAAATGAGATGACACAAATGTACGTCTGTGGAGCTGTGCCCCCATGATGAAAAGCTGTGAAGAACAGTCCCGCCCTGAGATTCTTGTCGTGTAATTTGACACACTGAGAGGCAATGAGGCTCTCTCTCTGAAGCAGTTAACACTGCCGTGCTCTTGACGTTTTCTTGAGTCCTGTAGCCCCCTAACAGCTAAAGGTCGCGTCAAATCATACGACTTTGCCAGCGATTTTCAGTTGCAGAATTCGTTTTCATAACCTTAGCCAGGGGGCGGCACGGTGGTGTTGTAGGTAGCGCTGCTGCCTCGCAGTTAGGAGACCCGGGTTCGCTTCGCGTGGAGTTTTTATGTTCTCCCCGTGTCTGCGTGAGTTTCCTCCCACAGTCCAAAGGCATGCACTTCAGGTGCATTGGCGATCCTGTAGTTAGGATATAGCGGGTTGGATAATGAATGGTTGGAACCGACCAGTGGCGTAGCTGGGAGGGGGCGGTCCGCCTCGGGCGGCACATTTTTGGGGGCGGCATTATTAGCCACAAGGCTCAGTACAATTCGTGTGTAAGCAGCAGGGTTCGGAAAAATATCACTCATGTATGAAAAAAGTCAAATTCTCTGATTTTTAACCCACAAATGCTTGAAAAATAATGTTCAGACTGTCCTTCTGCATCAGACACAGCAGTTGAAATGTGTGAGGCAATGACCAAAATAAACATAAACGTTACACCGATAATAATTTCTAGGAAGATAAACAACTAATTTACAATTTATAATTTCGTTTCGTTATTAATCCGAATGCGTTCTTGCTCTGCTATCCCCACCTATTACTTTGGTTCTGGTTTTCGTAGCGTAATTATGTTAAACTAATAATTAGAACACGGCTTATCAGTGCGTCTATACTATATTCTTGTCTAGTTGATGCGCTTATAAATGTATATAAAAATGATTGCTGTTTCTTTATATATGAACAAATCTATGCAAAATGTATCTTCATTTTTCTCTATACGTGATTTTAATTTTCTATTTAAAGAGTTTAACATATTCAGATATGTCGGAAGGCGGCAAATTGAAGCCCCGCCCCGCCCCGAGCGGCACGAACTCGAGCTACGCCACTGCAACCGACTTACCCGGTGACTGAGTCCGACTCGCCAGGTCGCCCGCAACTAAATCAAACAGGTCTGATACAAACAGTTTATTAACTCCTAGTGGTGGGCTCTGTGTGCCTGAGAGGCTGCAAGTGCAACGCCTAGACGGCAGTGACGATCGGGAATGCGGCTCGTTCGGACTTTGCGGACAGAAGGCTGGGTCTGTGTGACGCTGCGTGTTTTACGTACCCTGATGAAATGGAAACTAGAAAAACAAAAAAGGCCGAGACTGCTGCTGAACTCGCCATACCTTCAAAGGCTCTGCGAGGCAAAGGGGAGAGAGTGTGTAACACTTGGGGAATGTGAAACTACGCAAGACACTCGTGACGCGGTCGTGTCGTTTGACACATTCACTCTTCAAGTCGGACTTCTCCTTTGATCTGAGGTCGCGTAACGTGACGTCAGCTTAAGTCGTCCCACACTCTCAAAACTCAAGGTGCCACAGCGGTTCTTCAGAGAGATGCCACAAGAGTTAAGACCCATCCACATGAAGGTTCCAGAAAGACCCTTTACTTGTTTACATCTGTAAATTAATAAATTAAAATAAAATAAATTAAAAATATTTTTAAATAAAAAATTCAATAAAATTGATATTACTTTACATGAGTAACCGACCCCATACAGTGAATAACCACCAATAGACGATAACAGGTTTGTGAGATACCAGTGAGTGATGATTTTAAAAAGGACTCACGAGCTAAGTGAGGGGATTGTAAGTCCTGCAGCCCACCATTACAGATTTCAGGTTTCTTCTACATATTGGGAAGTTTTTCAAAGCACAAAGAGCCGACTTCATATACAAAGAACTCTTCCCAGAATGACAAGGCGCTTGGGTAAGCACTGGAGCGACAAGGAGCCCCACATCAGAGTACAGGGTCATTTTGGAGAGTGCAGGATCTCACCCCGATATGTTTTAAAAGCTTTCCACTTGAACTACACAAACGGATTGTTCCATGTTTTACTATTTATTTTTTTTAGCAGAGCACACTGGTGGCAGAATTCAGCTTCAGCAAGTAAGAGGGATATTAAATATACTTTATTGATCCCAAAGGGAAGTTGCAGAAATTACAAACAGGATTAATTACCCAGTGGGCTGAACGGGCACGGAGCCGTTAAGAGCCAGTTAGGCAAAACCAGTGGAAATGAAAGCAAAGTCCGCTGTGGATACTCAAGCTAAGCTCAACTTAGACATGAAGAAAGCTTACTGACAACTCAGTGTCTCAAGGAAATAACCAAAATGACACACAATGTCACGGAGAACAACATCATCACCTTCTAACACCAACCAGAGAGGGTCTCCCTTCGTGAGAGTTCATAACCTGCGCAGATCTGATCACCACCTCTGTACACACAAGTCCACCACTTCCTACTCTCCCCGAGCTCATGTGACTGACCAATCCAAGGCAAAATGCAGCAATGCAGGGGAAAAAAAAGTTAATTTGTTGGCGAAGCGCCGCACCGAGCCTCCCGCCTCATTATCTACCTTTCAGGACACAGCTGAGCGTGGAAAAGCACGGGGCCCAAGGCACAAACATCTGCCACGGTGGATCAGGAGGCAGGCAATAAAGACTAAAGCTCCTCACCTACCCCTCGGCTGAAGGCTGGCCTGACCTTTACATTAGCAAACGCAAATGCACATGGAATATTCATTTACAAAAGTCGTCCACCTAGAGATTTAGTCAGTCAGGGAAACCAATCAAGCAGTGTGAAGATTTGAAATTGGGACGCATTGCGATGAAACAGCCCCCTGATTCTGGGCTCTTGGTGGAAAAGGTCAGTCCAGGGGGTCTATGAGCTGTGCTGGCAACCTTGGACCAGGGGTAGGTGATAGGAATTAGACTCAGTTACTCCATTGTTATTATTATTATTATTATTATTATATTAGTAATAGTAGGAGTAGTAGTATGTAGTATCAGAAGTATTATTATTAGTAGTAGTAGTAGGAGGAGGAGTAAAAGTGTTGGTAGCAGTGGTCATATTAATTATTATTATTATTATTAGTAGTAGTAGTAGTAATAGTAGTGGTAGTGGTAATAGCAGTATTAGTATTAATATTATTATTATTATTAGTAGTAGTAGTAATAGTAATAGTAGTAGTAGTAGTCATATTTATTATTATTCTTATTATTAATAGTAGTAGTAATAGTAGTAGTAGTAGTGGTAGTGGTCGTAGTAGTAGTCATATTTATTATTATTCTTATTATTAATAGTAGTAGTAATAGTAGTAGTAGTAGTGGTAGTGGTAGTAGTAGTATTAGTCATATTTATTATTATTAGTAGTAGTAGTGGTAGCGGTGGTAGTAGCAGTCATATTTATTTTCTTTATTATTATTATTAGTATTAATAGTAGTAGTAGTAAGAGTATTATTATTAGTAGTAGTAGTAGGAGTGGTAGTGTGTAGTAGTTGTAGTAAATGTATTATTATTAGTAGAAGTAGTAGTAGTAGTAGTAAACTCCACAGGGAAGACACCTCTTCCACAAACCAAATTAGGCTCTGTGTAAGTTGGAGCAGGACCTCTCTTCACCTTGACGTCCAATTATTGTAACCTGAACTAACATTCACAAGCCTGATAAATCCAGTTCCGGGTCAGAGGTGGACAGGGCGTATCAGAGTAGCAAGGAGTACAAAACAGGAACCAATCTTGGGTGGGGAAACAGTCCATCACAAGGTCCACTCTACCACACAGAGCCAATCTGACATGAGAGTTGCCAAGCTAATGCATACCTTTGGAGATTTCAAGAGAAAACTCAAACAGCTGAAGAAAAACCTCATTCAAAGAGGGGTAAGCCTTCCAAGGACGGCGACTTGACAAAATAATCAAATCCAAGATGCTGAATCAATGAGGCTCCATCACCAAATACCAGTTGAGGGTCAAAGGGGCCAGAGCCTATCCCATCAATGGCAGCTTCCTGGTGGTAGCTATGGGGCACAAGTCCATCTCAGAGCACACTCACACACATCTACACACTCACACATGGGATAGGAGCAGACAATCTGAGTACCTGGAGAAAAACCACCATGTGCACGATGAGAATGTGCAACACAATGCACAATGCAACAGGCTGGGATTTAAAGCCATTCTACTGGAGAAGTGAGGCAGCAGCGTTAACGACGGCGCCATCATGACACCGCTTTATGACAACATACAGTAACAACATATTTTTCTCACAGTTGCTTAATCCAGACTATGATCATTAGTGGTGGTGCCTGTCCTGGAAGCATCAAGTGTAATGCAGGAACCAACCCTGGACAGATTTCATCACCATTATTATTATTATTATTATTATTATTATTATTATTATTATTATTACAACATCCATTTCTGTGGCAGCATCAAGACAGGGCAGGAACCAACCCAGGATTACCATGCCAGTTCAAGTTAAAGTACACTCATTTGTAGCAAGCCAATATAGACTTGCCATAGGCAGAACAAGCAAACTCCACACAGACAGCGACCAAGGCCAGGATCTTAATCCATGTACCTGGAATTGTGAAGAAGCTCTGCTAAGCAACACTGTGCCACTGTACACTTACTTAATCCAGTCTATGATGACGGTATGGTGGAGCCCATCCCAGAAACATCACGTATAAGGGAGGAACAAGCCCCGAACAGAGTGCTATTATTATTATTATATCTCTCCATCCATTTTACATAGTAGCATCAATGAAAGAAAAGAAACCAGCCCAGGATAGCATGCCAGTCCAAGGCAGATCATATTTAGCTACTTTTCACACACCTGTACCAGACAGGCCATTTTGGACTCACCATAGGGAGAACATGCAAACTCTACACAGACAGTTACCCACATTCTTAAAAATAAAGGTGCCAGAGTGCTTGATCAGACTGGAGCCATAAAAGGGATTTTTTTCCTCTAAAGATCCATCCACATAAAGGTTCTAGAAATGTCCTTAGTGTTTTTGAGATTCGTAGGAGTCTCCATACATCACCATGAAGAGATAAGAACACATTTATAAAATACCAGTGGGTTTCTGATTTTAAACAACTCTTACTGGGTGTAATAACATAGGCAAAGTTCAGGTTGTCTTGGTCCGTTGTATCCTGCCTACCAGACTTCTTATCTTTTCAAAGCAAAAAAAAAAAAAACAAACAAAAAAACAACTTCAGAAGCAAAGAACCCTTTTGAGAATGAAATGGTTCTTAGTCAAGCAATGGCTCTATGAAGAACCACACAATCCAGTGAAGTCAGGGCCTTCTTAACAGCATTATAGGCCCCCAGGCAAAGCAGTGCACTGGGACCCCTACCTACGCAGCCACTCAGCAAGTCACAACATACATAGATTAGCATGGAGCCCCTATACTCATGGTGCCCCGGGGCAACTGCCCAGCATGCCCATGCGTTAAGACTGCCCTGAGTGAAGTGCCATTACAGAACCATCATTCTGAGTAGGCCTGGATCTTAAGCAATGACCCTAGAACTGTGAAGAAGCTGTGCTAAACACTGTGCCATGTGTCACCCTATTATTATTATTATTATTATTATTATTATTATTATTATTATTATTATCACTGTCATCTCTGTTGGAGGTAGTTTATCTGGCTATTTCTTATATCATCTTTTCCTCCCTCAGTAAAATGAGCCTGACAGTAGATCTACATAATAAATCTCAACTGATGCGGCCCAGAAAAGTAAAACCAAACTTCAGACTGGTATCCTGAAGTTTTAAATGACTGGGAGCACTAAAGTTTAGCCTTGTCACCAACGTGCATTTTTTTTCACAACCAATGTCAGTTTTAATCGTAAAATCAAATAAATACGATTCAGGGTCAGTTAAAACACATGCACCCTCAGCGCCTTTTAGAAGTTGCTAACAAGAGCTCATTGAGCTCCGTCCTTTAAAGCAGAATCCTGTTTTCCTTTTCTTAAAAAAAAGAAGAAAAAACTCGATTTTGTGCCTCTCCTATTAAGCTCTTTCATCATAAAAAGAAGAGGCCGTTTCTTGTACAGTGTTATTACGGCAGCGCATGAATGCTATCCGTGCCGCACATCTCTAATTGAGAGAAACATAAACGCGACTTCTGTTGAAAGTCCAACGGAGGACTGAATAGTTTTGAACAAGCGGACTCTGTCATCCTGGGACACACACACACATACACACACACACACACACGTGTCATCGTCAATGGTGAAATCTACACATCACACGCTTTAGAAACAAGAGACATGAAACTGCAAATGAATGTAAAATAACACAAGGCAAAACTTACCCCGGGGTTGTGTAGCAATATTTCGTGAAAACTCCCTCCCAGATAACAGAACCCCATCCGAAAAGACACGACCATACACACACAGCCGTCTATCTATCTATCTATCTATCTATCTATCTATCTATCTATCTATCTATCTATCTGTCTGTCTGTCTGTTGGTCTGTCTAGCTGTCTGTCTGTCACTCTATTTACATATGTGCATATAGATATACATATATAAATGAGTGCTTGTGTTTGTTCGCAAAGACACATGCACAGACATACATGTGCACAGAGACACACGTATTCCAAGAGGGAACCGATCGTGAGGACTCCCGGTGATTAATAATAAACAGAGGCATAGAGTAGGTTTCCAAACTCACCTTCTTGGCCGGTTACCCGAGGTGACGATCTGCGCGGCGCTGTGCGGCGCTATCTTTGCAGAGCTCACCGGCTCAATGTTAAATTCTTAACAACTCGGCAATGCGGCGAATTTCGACAAAGGCGGCAAAAAGGACAGAGAGAGCGAGAGAGAGAGAGAGAGAGGGAGAGGGAGAGGGAGAGAGAGAGAGAGTGTGTGTGAGTGAGGAAACGAAAGAGGGCGATAGAGCAGGCGAGTGAGGTGCAGGGAAATGAGAAAGACGTTCTGCTTTAACGTCCAGAAGGAATAATGAAATAAAGGCAGAAAAAAAAAAACGAGCGAGGGAAGAACACCATCAAGGGGCTCCAAAGCGCTGTGCGAGCATTTGTGCTCCGATTAAGCTGATAGGGCTGTTCTCCCTGCAGGACTGTGAGCTGTCCATCTAATAAGCACAAAAATTCCAAAGAGTATTTCTCGCCCACTCAGTGCAGGAGCAATTGCATGAAATGTTTTCATTAGCCAGCTACACAGGAATAAAAACATTTGATTCTAAGGTTAGGAAGGAAGCCGCCAGCTAGATCTCTGCGACTTCTTCAGCCTTATAAAAAAAAAAATCCGCAGCCACGACGCAACGCCGAAATTGGTTTAAAAGAATATATCTCAATAACACATAGTCAGATGAAAACAGGCAAAGAACTAAAAATGAACCGAGTCGCGTTGCGGAGTGATGTAATATCACACATTACAAAAAAAAATCGAAGGAGTGTAAAAATGGGTTTATGACGAATAGGAGAATATCAGTGCATGGAAGAGAAGAAAGGAGAATGAACGGGAGGATGGCGAGAGGCGTGCAGGATAGGCAGAGGGTGAGAGACAGAGAGTGAGAAGGAGATGGAGAGGGAAATAGAGGCAATGGGGGTGGGGTGGGTGGGGGTATCTGCGTTCTCCACCCCCCAGCCCCCTCCCAATCACGTCAATCCGTGGGTCAACAGGAGAAGATACTCTCTTAATTTTCTGGCATCAAGGAAGAGTCCTGAGCGAGGCAGTAGATAGATAGATAGATAGATAGATAGATAGATAGATAGATAGATAGATAGATAGATAGATAGATAGATAGATAGATATGCTAACGAGTCGCTGCTGAAAATGCAATGTTCACCACGGGATCTTCGCGTGCTTCCTCTGTGAAGTTATGAGATCAGGACCGCGGACAGCACCGCGCGTTCCGCCACATTTTATTTTATTCCCAGTTTTTTTTTCTAGGGTTTGCAGAAGGCGCTCGCGTAGCTCTCGTCGATTTGGTTTATTCGTCTTATACGTCCCATGGGCAGCGGTCTTACGCGACAGAGTCTTAGTGCGTCTTTTCCGAGGAAGCTAGAGACCGTCGGACAGTACCACGCTCAGCGCACGTCTCTCGATGGCACAGCTCTCTGTTCCCATCATTAAGATTAATTAAACGTAATGATCGTTCATTAACTTTTTCTCTCTGGCGCAGCGTCGACTCCTCCTATTCTGCCTCGCGCCTGGGAGTTCCACGGACTCGGTACTGCCTTTCCAAAACCTGCGCGAAAAGCTTCTCCAGTGGGTTTTGAACAAACAATACATTCTAATCTATTGTGAACGTATATACAGTACAGTATAGAAGGGTCAGATGACTGTCGGGTGTTTGTCGGAGCATAAGGGCTGCGGACAGCCTCTGTCAAAGCCGAGTATTTGCAGATATCTGTTGAGAAGTCCACCATCTACACGGTAGGAAGAGTTCAAGTGCTATAATAACGTGAATCTGGCGAGCTGAAAGACTGTTCAGGAATCCGAAGGTAAAAACTGCAGTGAGAACGAATAGTTTGACGAGTCACAAGTAAGTGTACCTCATACGGATACAGCAATTAAACAGGGGCGAAATGCTGGTGATTTCCTTTGAAGATGTGGATAGTGTACATCACTGGACTGATATAATAGAGATTAGAAATAATAGCTGGCTCAGTGGAGCAATGGTAAGGATTATATTGTCTCTTTTCTCCAGAGACGTGAGTTACTTTACGGAGATGTTCTTGTCTTATCTGCGTGGGTTTCCTCCCCCAAGTAGCTTTGCCTGGGGATATGTATCGTAAAGTAAATTCCGTAATATGACAGTTCAAGATGTGTGTATATATCTAAATAAGCCTTTCTTAGTACAGGTCGGGTTACATTACTACTCAAAATGGGCGTGTGAAGGTGTGTGTGAGACCCGAGTTGAGCAGCCATTCCATCCAGAGTTTATGCCTTCTGTTACTGTACGGTGATCATCCATACTGAAAGAAGTGGGTTCAGGATATTAATGGATAGAAATGTTGCCTCACGGCTCTCAGAGTCACAATTCCATTCCTAGCATCTCTTTGTCACGCCCGATGGTTTATTCAGGAATCCTCTTCGTTTCTACAAAACTTCACGGCCGTGCACGTTAAGTTAACAGCGTCTCATTGATCTGGACCGGGTGAGCGAGGGAGAGAGAGAGTGAAAGGGAAGGAGTTAGTGAATAATTAAAGAAGTGAGTGAGACACCGAGGACGTGAAAGAGTGAGCCATTCCGTAACTGCGTGCGCGACTGCGAGCGCGACATGTAAAAGGACACTTTGGACTGCCGTGGACTCGCGCTACACACTTAAAAATGAAGGAGTCAAAGTGGTTGCTCAGAGCGATGCCACAGGGCAACCACCCACAGGAAGGTTTCCGAAAGAATTTTTATTTATTTAGATCTGTAACAGTTTCCTTAAATGTGCCATGAATTGACGATAACTGATTTGTGAAACACCAATGAGCTCCTGACTTTAAAAGGTTTCTTACTGCGTATAATGACACTGCAGGCTAAATTCAGGTTTTCTTCCTCTGATGGTAACCTGTTAGTCTATTAGACATTAAAGGTTTCTATCTTATATGAACTTCTCGAAGCCCAAAGAACCAACTTCATATGCAAACTTCCTTTCACAGAATGAAATGGTTCTTTGTCGATCAACCACATAAAACAGGAAAGCGACATTTTAGAATCGCTCATTTTCAGAGTGCGCGGTGTATTTAGGATTAGCAGATGCAGGGAATGGATGGGTTGGACGCACCTGGATTGTGACATGTTTGACTGATTTGTATTTTATAGAATGACCGCTTCTTTCGAGTGGATTCATTTGTTTCATTTATGTTTCCGGACGTTCTTTACAGATAATTAACTCACATTGTTAGACAAAAAAAAAAAAAAAATAAAAAACTGCGTTGTGTCAGTCAACACTTTTGAGATTGTCATTTTTTTGCCATTTTAACAATAACGATCCCCTTCTTTAAGAAGCACATGCCATTAAAAGAATGTTTAGCCTACATTTTGAGTAAATTTCTTGCTGCAGGGGTCTGTCTTGGACATGAGTTACTTGTCAGACCGGGCCCAGGTCCTGAAAGGACTCAGATGATCAGAGCCTATCCCACCACACACCAGGGACGTTCTTAGGCATCCGCGAACTACGCATCCGCGTAGGGCCCCGACCGTGAGGGAGGCCCCCAGCCCGGCCCCGGCTTACAATTTTTTTGTCGGGCTGGGGGCCTGGGGCACCTGTCATGCCCCTGGCACTTCAGTCGTCCGTGCCAGTCCCTCAAGTCGTGTGTCACAATACCCTCCTCATCCTAAAATGTGTCGTTCTTTTCTGGACGTTTTATTAGAACACCTTCCTGAGCTCCTGGGGAGGGGAGTGGGGTGTTCCTCCGCCCCGGACCCCCTCATTCGGGGCCTGCATTATTTCTGAACTGCGTAGGGCACCCAAACTGCTAAGAACGGCCCTTTATACACCACACAGGTCCTAATTTTGAATCTGCACTCTGATGCTCCCCTAGTTGAATTCCATGTTCTTTACTTGACAATTAATTGTAATGGTTTAGGAACTCAGTAAAACCATAGGTGAGCATGTCAGATTTTTTGGTGACTCTGATTTGGCTCGGTGTGTGTGTGTGTATGAGTACAGGTGTGGCAGATTGACATCCTATTCAGGACTGCTTCCTGCATTTCATCCAGTGTAGCGTCCTACAGGTACAGGACAAGTGGGATGGAAAATGGACAGCTGGCTCCAGGGATCTTCTAATCCTGGCAAAGTCATCAATCCCTCAGTGGGTACACTCATATTCACTTGAACAATTATCAGAGCATCCACAAGAAAGTACCAGAAAGAACCTTTATTAATTTATTAGCTCCACAAATACGTAGATAACAGGTCTGTGAAATACCAGTGGGTTTGTGCACACAACGACATAGACAAAGTTTAGGTTTTCTTTGATCTGTTGGTATCCTGCCTATTATACTGTATATTAAAGATTCTGCTTTGTCCACATATTAGGAACCCTTCAAAGCCCAAAGAATTATATTTTATATGCAAAGAACCCTTTTCAGAACGAAATGGTTCTTTGTCAAGCAATGGCTCTACAAGGACCCAGTAAAGTGCCATTGTATTTAAGAGTGTGTGTGGGCATTCCTCTGGATTATCTCCCATGTGTGCCATTGTATTTAAGAGTGTGTGTGGGCATTCCTCTGGGTTATCTCCCATGTCTTCAGAGTTGTGTGTGTTAAGTTAACTGATGACTCTAAATTAACACCATATGAATGCTGCTTTGTTTTTGTGGGGTCTTTGTGGCAGACAGGCCCCTGTCTAAAACCCAACATTGTCAAATAGGTTCTGCACTCCCAGTCAACCTCGATTGAATCAAGTTGTTTTGAGGATGTTATGCTAGCATTTTAAAAAAAAATAATTCAATCCATTCAGTGCCTTCATTCTGATCATTTGTTTTAAGATGCTAATGCAATGCATACTAAGTACATAGACACACACATACAGGCTCTTTTCAAGAATAAAGTTTAACTGTCCGTAGTCAGGATGCATTCCTTAAAATGGTTCTGTAGGCAAATGACAAATTAAATTTGACAGATGTCTTATTAAAAAAAGATGAAATGGTTAAATAAACAAGATTAATTTAAGCTAAGGGCGGCACGGTGGTGCAGTGGGTAGCACTGCTGCCTCGCAGTTAGGAGACCCGGGTAGGTGGAGTTTGCATGTTCTCCTCATGTCTGCGTGGGTTTCCTCCCAAACTCCAAAGACATGCAGGTTAGTTGCATTGGCGATTCTAAATTGTCCCGTGTGTGTGCTTGATGTGTGTGTGTGTCCTGCGGTGGGCTGGCGCCCCACCCGGGGTTTGTTTCCTGCCTTGTGCCCTGTGTTGGCTGAGATTGGCTTCAGGAGACCCCCGTGACCCTAGCGGGTTAGATAATGGATTGATAGATGATTAGGCAGGTCTTTCCAAAGTGGCAGCATAACCCCCTTACACCAATAGGATCGCATGGACATAAGATAAACATTCAGGAAGTTAATGACCAACAGATAAGACTTCCTCTGGTCTGGACCTGAAGCATAAATCGACAGGTTCATCTTCATCTTCTTCTTCTTCAGTAGTCTAAATGAACACATGACGGTGCAGAGTTTGCAGTCTCGCCCCACGTTCAAACCGGGTTGGAGTTTACACTTTCCTCCCGTGTGTCCGTGGGGTTTCTTCTTGATGCTCTGCTTACCCATTAAAAGTATCCCAATGACCTGCCGAACGGGCAAATGATACTCGCAGCCACTGACCCGGATAATGGGCTAGAGAATAAATGAACTACAACTGTCAATTCTAGGCCAAATGTCTCTTTGCCCATTTCCTGAAGTCACTGCTCTCATCGCAGAATCAGAACAGCTTGAGCCCAAAGCGCACTACGAGCGAAGCCGAAAACAATGGCCGAAACTCAAGCCCACAGGGCACACGCACTTGCTACCAATTATTGTATCAAATCCAAGGAAGGCGCACGACATTTAAGTGTGAGAGGCAATCAAAACTCCTGGACACAATGGGGAAAGACGCACAGGCAGTACCACTGGACCCAAGTCCCCGTGCGTCGTCAGCATCGAACTGACAGATCAAACTTAATGTTACGTTTCCTCATTTGGGTACAGCAGAGAAACCCAAGCAACGACTTCACTTGGCATCTTCTTAACCTGCGCACCGCTTAAATGGGCTCTTCAGAAGGTATCCCTCCGTCCCAGCTGGTTAAAGAAATTGACCGACCGCTCTGTTCTGCTCGCTTTCTATTCGTCGAAATTAATTAACAGTGTGCAATAATTAAGAATTGATTGTTCCTGCAGGGCGATCCGTCTGTCCTTCCGTTCTCTCATCACACTGCCTCCCGACCTTGTTTCTGGAAACTAGCAGCGTGTCCGTTTGTTCCTGGATTTACTTTGGTTTTGCTGGCAGCAAACAGGCCTTCTCACATTTCTGTGCGTTCATTCAGAAGTATTGTATTTTACCCATACAGCAACACTGCGATACCGAGATCATTTTTAATTATATAATGCCTGATCTTATCTGAAGAGCGTAAAATAAAACCGCAGCAGCAAAAAAAAAAAAAAAAAAAAAAGTTGTCCATTGGCTACATCAAAAAGCAGATACTTTTAAAAATATATTATAAAAATAAATAGTTCCACTTTCCAACAATGTTATAAGGCTTACTATGAGTACCTTTCGATCCATCTGTATCACAGAACACTGATTTTAGGAGCTAATTAACTTAGCTATGTACAGACAAGGGGCGGCACGGTGGCGCTGCTGCCTCGCAGTAAGGAGACCTGGGTTCGCTTCCCGTGTCTGCGTGGGTTTCCTCCCACAGTCCAAAGACATGCAGGTTGGCGACCCTAAATTGTCCCTAGTGTGTGTGCAGGGTGTGTCCTGCGGTGGGATGGCGCCCTGCCCGGGATTTGTTCCTGTCCTGGCTGGGATTGGCTGCAGCGGACCCCCGTGACCCAGCGGGTTGGACAATGACTGACTCTAAACGCAAAGCCTTATCATATAAATAAGCATAATTATAAAATATAAACTTTTTCTGTATAGGGCTGAGAGATACAAGTTCAATGAAGCAGCCCTTAATAAAGAGTCAATTCACACTTACGACCACCTTTTACGTTGCCAATCAACCTAAACTGTGCAAAACATGAAACCGCTGGGACAGTGACAGGTAGAATATTTGAACCAAAGTCTTCGGAACTCTGAAAGGAGACGATCAGTTAAGTAGGATTACGAAACGGGGTGGACGAGCTCCTTGATGAATAGTTTCTGGGTCTTCTGCACCAGAGCCTATAGTTTCTCTATACCGCAGTGTTTCTCAACCTTTAAGTATTTGCGACTCGAGTTTTCATGACAGTTTTAATCGCGCCCCCCTCACGTTTTTTTGAAAGGAGCCCATTAATACCAACTTGTTCTTTTTTAATTAATGATCTATCATAGATGCATATTTTATTATACCTACTTAACTTTTATCGACATTTATCTAACTCTATATTTATTTTTCTAGTATCAGAATGTAGTTTAAGTTAATTTGTTTTGGTTTCAATAGATGTATTTTTCATATTTTTGATACTTATTTTATTATTTTCACATCTGCGCGCCACCCTAGGGGGCCCGCCCCACAGTTTAAAAGCCACTGCTCTACCGAATCCCTCCAACCGCAGGAATGGAGGTAAACATGTTTGACATAGAACTGCAGCCGACATTGGGAAGGTGTATTACTGCATAATTTAGTTTACGAGGGTGGGTCACAGAATACGTACCTGTCAAAATGCCGTTACATCAACGGACCACCTTACAGATTTTTCTCCACGCCGTTCTGAGAGTCGCGAGCTTCTGCATGCGTGACATTCCGTGGTCACTTTATTAATGTCACTAAATTGGACAGAAAGAGTTCGTCTTTATATACAGAACGACGAATTAGTGTTTAAATGGAGACTTTTTTTTTGCTTCACAGAGGCCGAATGCTTAACAAGAATAAATACTAAAAATAAACGCGCCATGGAAAACAGAAAGTGATGCACGTACATGGATGTCACTTTGTCACCCTGTCTAGTAAATAAACAAGAGCGGATAACACTTTAGGGGAATTGAAGACTTGATGGCGTGCATCTGCTGCTCGCATTCTGCTGTATAACACACACACAAGCTCTTGTTATGCTGTAGTAAGTTGCTAATTGATAGGTAGCTAACAAAGTTTTGGTTAAAGTCTTGTCATGCAGGTAGCAGTTGGCCACTAATACAACATAACTATAGTGTCATTGAGCCTTCTGCGTCTTATTAAGGCCAACATTGCGTTTTTGAGGTCTTGCTATATTACAGTAGCAGTAATTAAACGACAGATTCAATTTTGTAGCTTCTTAATTTCTAACTATACACACGCCTGTGAACGCATCAGTTTTCGTTTCTGAACAATTTCAGGCTCTTATTAAGAAAGCGGACGCCACTTGTTTTTAAGATTTGACACCCATCCATGCATCCATCATCTTACTCGCTATATGCCAATTTGCAGGGTCACGGGGGTCAGCTGGAGCCAATCACAGCCAACACAGGGCGCAAGACAGGAAACAAACCCCGGGCAGGGCGCCAGCCCACCACAGAGTTTAGGCACCCATACTCTATTTTAAGATTACACACTTACTCTGAATTTTTAAGATTAGGGACCCTGGTGTACTTGGCCTTATACCCCCCAGAACCTTAAGTTTAGGGTTTGTAGTAAAACAAACAACAAGACGAATTTCTCATCTCTACACGGGAATACTCACAGCACGTGACAAAGAAGAAGACACACAAGGACACACACACACACACACACGACAAGATACACACGGAGAGTAACCAGACAGAAGCCCCTCTATTCAGTTTTCTCTGTTGACGTTTGCTATTTATTTTCTCTTTTCGCTGAGGTATGCAGAAGGGTGAAGACGGGTAGATGACGAGATCGACATTACAGCGATATGCAAATTGGTTATATATTTATAAAGGAGGAGTGGTTCAGTTTTTATTAATGCAGAGCCCCCACACACACATCCCCACCCCCTCCTTCGCTAGTACGAACAGCAGTTCTATTTTTAGCTGTGGTTCAGATGCCACAGCCAGAGTTACTATTTATAGACAGATTAGTAACAGAGGCTTCACTGCGGAGTCCTTGGTGGGATCACAGCAGTCTTGTCAGCAGGGTCTGGGAGACACTGTCCTCAGCCATTCGCCTAGCTATAGAGAGACAGAAAGCCTTCATTGTATTGGGACGAACCGTATTTTATAAGCCGGGCTGCCTGAGGGGTTTAAATGAAGGGCGAGCATAATAACCACAAATCTGACAAGGAACAGCAGCCTGGCGGTTACATTTCAAATTTCATCACAAGAAACACTTGCTTCTCACCTCGACTTATGCGGGAGGAGAAGAACAGATTGCGGTGCTCTTTGTGTTAAAGGTTTGTTTTCTCGCTTTAACAAAAACGCCCAACAGGATGTCTCCAAACATTTTGGCGTTCCATAATTTCTGCACCACGGCAGACGGGGAGAGGCTTCAGAGAGTAGAAAAGGCAGCACAGAAGATCATCGGCTGCCCTCTCCCCTCCCTGATGGACATTTACACCTCCCGCTGCCTCAGCAGAGCAAAAAACATCATCAAGGACGGCTCCCACCCTGGCTCTGATCTGTTTGACCTCGGGGAGGCGCTACAGGTGCATCACAACAAGGACAAACAGACTCAAGAACAGTTTTTTCCCCCAAAAGCCATAACAATTCTAAACTCACACATGCACTGACTACACAGTCTAACCCCCCAACCCCTGGACTTCCTTCTATCCATCAACTGTGCAATATCCAATATCTAAAGGGTATTGATAATAACTGTGCAATGTCAGTTGTGGAACTGGCCCCGGACACAGACAGAAGGACATCGTTGTTCACCCAACACATGTTTATTTACAGGGAAAATATTTACAAACAGTTCAGTGCACTACCCAGTGCCTCCAGCACCGATCCCCCAAAGTCCAGGTCTCACAGTCACTAAATGCCTTTCCTGGCCGCCTCCCCTCCTCTCCTCCGAGCTCCGTCCACTTCCACCCGACTCCTGCTGATGACGGAAGGGAGGCGGCCCCTTAAATACCAGCCCGGATGGGCTCCAGCTGCTTTCCCGGCAATCCCCCGTGGACACATCCCCGTGTGGCGGAAGTGTCGGCTGCGCACCCAGAAGCCCTCCGGGTGTCCCCAATCCTCTTCCCCCCCAGCACTTCCAGGTGTGGCGGAAGTGCTGAGCTCCAGGGTTCTTCAGGCACCGGGGAGCTGCCTGTCGGTGGCCAAGGGCCCCTACAGGGTTGGGCTTCCAAGCCCTCTACCCATGGCCCCCAGCACAACCAGGGTGGTCGCCCCCTCGTGGTCTGGAGGAGGCACAAGCCCTCCTCTGGTCCTCCTGGGCATCCCGGCTGGGCTCCACCCCCAGCCGCATGCCACACTGTATACTGTCCAATATCATTACTCTCAGGGTCCAACATGCACTACTCACTGCACAGGATCATCATTATTGTGCAATATTTAAATTATGTGCAATAACCCAACAGTGCAATAGTTCTTTATATTTTCCTTATGTATTTAGCATCGCAGAACTTTCTTTATAACTTTTTGCACTATTTGTTTGTTGTGTTCTATATATATGTCTTCACTGGAGGAGCTGCTTTTTAATCTCATTGTACATGTGTATAGTGACAATAAAGGCATTCTATTCTATTGTGCAATTGGGTGTCCTGGTGACTTGGTGAGCCACCTTGAAAAGAGCAGAGTATGCACTAAAACCGTAGAATGTACAATATCAGTCAGTCTGTCATTGTCCAACCTGCTATATCCTAACAACAGGGTCACGGGGGTCTGCTAGAGCCAATCCCAACCAACACAGGGCGCAAGGCAGGAAACAAACCCCGGGCAGGGTGCCAGCCCACTGCAGGACACACACACACAAACCAAGCACACACTAGGGACAATTTCAGGATCGCAATCCACCTAACCTGCATGTCTTTGGACTGTGGGAGGAAACCCACGCAGACACGGGGAGAACATGCAAACTCCACGCAGGGAGGGCCTGGGAAGCCAATCCGGGTTTCCTTCCTGCGAGGCAGCAGCGCTACCCACTGCGCCACCGTGCCTCCCTGATTGCAATATCAGTTTCATCACCAATCACTTTGTTTTAGGGGTTCTGAACCCATACTGCAGTTTTAAATATTACACTTTTTGCATATTTGAATTCAAGGTCAGAAGGAGCTGTGGACAGTCAGACAGATGTTTCTCTGTATTATTCATCCTATACCTCTGTTTATGCGAGTCTCCTTCTGTACAAGATGTCCCCAAAAAAATTTTTTTATTGGCTGATTTTTGAGCTTTTATTTTTTTGCCTGCTCCCTTCAGCTTCGTCTTTACTTAAATGACCTTCCTGAGTTTCTCAAAAGATACAAAAATATAGGTAGAAAAAAACAAATAAAATGCAACACCAAGGGTTTCATTTGTATTTCTCCCTCAGAAGTTTTCAGCTAAACTGAACCAATGACCTTTTCCCATTTGTATGCAACAAACTGCTCAATCCCTCAAAACTCTCTTTTAACACGCCGGTAATGTTATTATTAATTAAAGGTCAGGAGGAAGTCCCATTCATTATTTAAAACAAGTGTAAAAATACAAGTAGGAGATCATGAACATTAAAAATGTATTAAGTATATATAACAAGTAGAGAGGATGATGTGAAGTCAGGCGATGGTGCATAGTGGACCCCTGGGCTCTACTGCCTTTCACACTCCCCGTGTTTCTCCGGCTCTGCCTTAATTTGCAAATGCAACCCTCGACAGAAATTTTGGAAGCTGACTTTGCTAAAATTTGATTCGCTGGCTCGACAGCTGTGAACCTGAAGATCAGCAATACTGATGAAAAAGAGAGAGAGAGAAAGAAAGAGAGGGAGAAAGGGAGGGAGAGAGCGCAAGGGGGTGAGAGCGAGCAGGAGCGCAAATCAATAATAGAAAAAGGCAGACTCCGAGAGACTGACAGACAGGTAGGGATTAACGGCAACATATATGAACACCCCAGGCTGACATGAGACACGTGACGCTGACACCAGGCAGGCAGATCAAAATGTGAAAATCAACTAAATTGAGTGGCTAACATTCCCCGATTTCCTTGTGCACAATTCATTATCAGTCAGTTGAAAACAACGCACAAAGTCAGTAAAGAGTACACATCACTAAATAAACAGACTCAGGCATCGAGAGAGAGTTTATTTGTTAAAGCAGAAATATGCAAAAGCACAGAAACTACTTCATATTAAGGATAACTACATTTTAAGCAGATATTTATGTATATCCTGTTCCTAAAATACAGGATATTGTTTCAGAATTAGAAAGAAAGAAAGAAAGGAAAGAAAAGAAAGAAAGAAAGAGAAGGCAATGCTGTGAATATGCTGCAGTAGGCTGAACCACTGGCTACTAGTGACCAGAATATGACAGGGCTCGATTCTGAAACCAGCTAACGTCACATACTATCTGCTCTTGTGCAATAAATTGTCTTCTCTTCACATGAGAATAACCTCGTGTGTTGTCAAAATGCGCAATATTAACTTAAGGTGCAACACTCTGCGCTCTAGTTTGATACGTACATTTATTATACTTTATTTACAGTGGTACCTTGGTATACAACCTTTGTTTGGTATATGACTGGCGTGCCTGAACACCACGCGCTACCCTTGTTTATCCCTCTCCAGACAAAGCCACGACTGCCCACGAGCGTCAGTACGCCAGTTGCTAGCATTCAGTGAACAACCCGCGTGAATTTTCACGTGATTTTGTGTTTTTTTGATTGTTGAAAAGTATGAAGGTGGCACGCGTATCCGGGACATGGCTGCTGCATACCGTATACCGAGAATGACGGTATCTACGATTGTGAAAAACAAAGACATTATTAAAAAGTTAAGTGAGGTTAAATTTTCATTTATTTCATCTAATTGATATTGTATTTATGGATTTTAGTATTAAGCAGTGTTTAAATTATTTTATACAACCCCATCAATGTATAATATGCCAATAACAATAGGATTTTTTTTTTCATGGGAGCGGATTAATCATTTTCCCTTTATTTCTTATGGGAAAAATTTGTTTGGTATACGTCCTGTTCGGTATAAGTCAAATGATCTGGAGCGGATTCAGGATGTATACCGACGTACCACTGTATTTATATTTATATGATTACTTTATACTTGCTCTTAGTGTAACATGTCCCTTGTCTGTTGTTAAGTTGTAACATAAGTAATTTCCTTCGGGATTAATAAAGTTTACTGATTCCGATTTCTTTCAGCAAACATGAGAATCCGGTGTCATCCGGTTAGATATCCTTACCATACACAATATATTGTTTTACTCTGCGGCAAAAGAAGCTTTCTATAATTCAGATTTAAGAATATTGCACGCACCTCAAAAATATAATTTTCTCCAAATATTCGCACTTCATTGGTTTTGCAACTGAGCCCTTCAAATGATTTTCTGGTCTTTTGGCAGTGTGAACTGGCAAAAAATAAAAAGCATACAATCAAATTTAGTGAATGGCATGCAGTCAACAGACTGAATTAAACTTCATAATGAATGAGCTGTAGTAGGACACTGTTATAAAAAAAAAAAAAAAATCTAACAAAACAAAATGTACAAAATGCAATTAGTTGAGAATTTCAATTTGCACTTTAAATATCTATCAAGTAAATAAAGCAAAGAAAAACATCTGAATCTGTTGCAGTGAAAAGGAAAACCACATACTGTATATGTCAGGTCTGCTCACAATAATGTTAGCCTAAAATGGGAAAGAAATCAGCGGTGTTTCCTTTCCCTGTGGTTGAGTGTGTGGTCTAAAATGGTGATTCTAAATGTTGTTTGATCGTTTGACCTGTAGAGGGCACCAAGTGAAGTTAGAGACTCACTAGTGTTGAATTTCAGGATAGCAGAAGTTATCATTTGCTGCTCTGTAGGTCTGATAAGCTTTCAAAAACTACCAGACTCAATGAGGTACACATTTGTTTAGCTGTATTTGTACATTTTTAAAATGTGGGACAGCATTCAAATTAAAATGGAGTTATTTGCTTCAATACGCCAAGAGACTTTTACCAGCAGGGGAACTGAATGTAAAAGTATTTTCAGCCTGTTCCTAAATTAAACCTTAAACATACTGTATGATTTGTGGTCAGTTTTAAACATGCCCGCCTAAGGAGTCATCTAGTAACAGTGAGCAGTGTAAATAGCATTGTCGAACGCCATTTGCCCCCTACATTGATTAAAGGGCTTAAGAAGACTGCCATCTTGGCATATCACCACCAAGTTAAAAAGCGTTAGTTAAATATTAATAGCGAGTTTGTACTCATCTTGTTGGTGCACAATAAAATGCACAAATATAAAATCAACTGCAGACGTTCCTTCATTTTGTCCTGTGTTATTCCACTTGTTTTTCTATTTGTCATTTAAAAACAAAGTGGGTGGTATGTTGGCACGGTGACTGGCACTGTCACTTCTCGACTTCAGAGTATCAGGTTCAAATTGTAGCCCAGTCACTTTGAGGAATTTGCATGTTCTCTGTGTCTTCATTGGTTTTCCTATTCATTTCCCTCCACTTCAGAAAGATAGCTCTCTATTATATAAAAAAAAAATCCTGGGACGAGACGAGACTTTTTTAGAGAGATACTTTCAAGTCCCGTGAGATGAGACTTTGTGCCATTCCCGGCGACGGAAATAAAAGTCAAAGAGTAGATGACAAAGTAGAACGTCATAAAGAATTCAAAAACATTGGCACAGTACACATGCAGAGCAGGTTAGAGATAATGGAAGTACAAAAATTCGAAAGTCTCAAAAAAAATGATAGTAAAGATCACATAAGTGCAAACAAATGGAAATTATTACTCTGCAAAGTAACGGAACAGTGAAAAGAAATCGGATATATTGTTTGGCTTTAAAGCTTAAGTCGGAGACTTGTAGATTGTCTAATTTGTGTTGCCATTAGGGAAAAGTAGCGTTTCTTCCCAATGAAGATGCGTGAGAGTTAAATGATTGGTTGTTTGGTGAAAGTGAAACCCGCATACGCGAGTGGCAGAGACGCAAAGTGGCTGGCACACAGCGCAGGCCAGGGGGTTGGCGAGCAAAGCGAGCAGGGGGCGAAGCCCCCTAGTATAAAATACATTTATTGGTGAGTGTAACTGGCACATCGTAAAACAGTGTGGGGGTGTACGTGTCACCGTGCCCCTTCAAAGACTGGTTCTTGCCTTGCACTAGCTACCTTTGATGCTGAAATGGGTAAGCAGGTTAGTATCTTACTAATGGAAGGATTTTTTAAATTTCTACTTGAAATAAATTAGGACTTAGCTTTGCACTTAGCTTCTGTTTTAGACAGCAGGCATTTAAGTGTGTTGGCACATTTTTCATATTCAGCTGTCAGCACCAATCAAGCAATCTTCATCTTGTCACGCGTGCGATTGGGTGACATCTGAAAGGCCTTAAGAATAGTAAGTACTACCAAGCCAGACCAGGGGGTGGCGAGCTGCACTAACTCTCTTTCTCAATCTTCTGCAGACCACCCATGGGAAATCTCGCCAGGTCACAGTGCTAGTAATGATGTCACTTCTTGAAAAAAACTGACGCAACTTCCGGTCCCAATGACGTCACTTCCGGTCCCAGGCTTTAAAGCATTACCTTCAGTTCTGTTTTGGACTCAAGCCTGTGATCATCTCAATCCATTTATACCCATTTCCAGCCATGGTACAATACACGGGTGGCTGCCCCAAACCTTTTTATGTCTGTGGTCTGCTTTTGTGACAGTGGCGTAGTCGGCAGGATGGAAGCCCAGAAGAAACAGGGACAGGACCTGAATTCCGACCAGGTGGGAGAGTACCAGGGCAGAGTTTCCGGGTGGGGGGTTCATCCCATGGTCTGGACAGACCCGGTTCAGGCTCCGCTCCTATTGTTCAAATCTGGGCTAACTAAGAAACAAGAGCCAGAGTCGGGAGGAGGTGGACAATGCCCACTGGGAGGTGTGGAGGAGAAAGAGAGAAAAGAGAATTGTGGTGATTTATTGTTGATTTACTTGTGTTTACTGGTGGCTGTGGTGCGGAAGGAGCACTATTGAAAGAAGAAAAATATGAAATATCTTCTTAGTGTGTTTACCCTGTGTCTGCGTGTCTGTCTGTTGGGTTTAATGGGGCGACGACAACCCCTAGCATTCTTACAATTTTTATTCTGTCCCAGTAACGGAAATGTTGCTCTCTATTATCAGTATCTCATACAAGATAACAATCTCGAGTAACAATAAAAGTGTTAGGAAGAGAATGGTGGTTTGGACTAAGGATTGTTAAATGGTCAGTCTGTCTGTCTGTCATTATCCAACCCATTATATTCTAACTACAGGGTCACGGGGGTTTGCAGGAGCCAATCCCAGCCAACACAGGGCACAAGGCAGGAAACAAACCAGGGGCAGGGCGCCAGCCCACCGCAGCAATAATAAGTTAAAACCCAATAATAAGCTAAAAAATTGGGAGTAGTCTCCCCTAGACTTTCTTGGGATGGATATTTGAGGAGTAAACCGCAAGACAATGATTACATATTTATATTAAGTACATTAAAGAACCATCAACAACAAATCATCCATCCATTATCCAACCCACTATATCCTAACTACAGGGTCATGGGGGTCTGCTGGATCCAATCCCAACCAACACAGGGTGCAAGGCAGGAAACAAACCCCCGGGTAGGGCACCAGCCCACCACAGGGCACACACACTAGGGACAATTTAGAATTGCCAATGCACCTAACCTGCATGTCTTTGGACTGTGGGAGGAAACCCACGCAGACACGGGGAGAACATGCAAACTCCACGCAGGGAGGACCCGGGAAGCGAGGCAGCAGCGCTACCCACTGTGCCACCGTGCCGCCACAACAAATCAAATTAATGATATATTGAATAATTATTATAAAAGTAAAGTTGAATAAATCGGACTCTCCAGCTGCATGAATAAAAGGTAAAGTACCCGTTCTGGTTAGCGGAAATTGCCAAAAGTTGATAGAAATCTACGTTTTGTACCTCATACTTGTAAGCAAAATTTGGTTGAGCTAAGTGAAAGCGAACTCAAGTTATGTTTATACACACAGACAGACACAATTCCAAAATGGTATTTATGGACTCAGGGAGGTCTAAAACTTCGAGATTCATCAAAATCTCGAAATGGAATTTGTGCCGGATTCTTGTATACGAGAAAGTAAAAAGTGTGCTATTGTGACAAAAGTTTTGTGAGCCTTGATATACTTTCTATCATTGCACATCTAGAGGAAAGACAAAAGGCTGTTCAAGTGGCCCCATGCATCTGAGCAGACCCTACAACCTAATGAAACAAGCTGGCGCCAGTTCTCCCCTTTTCCCTCAACATCCACACCCCAGTCACACCTAATCCCACCGTTTACATGGCCGCAGAAATGCTTTCATAGGAGGTGAACGTAAAGATGAGGTGAAGGTGGATTGAGGTTCAGAAAGCCATCATCTCAAGAGCAAACAAAAGAAATGTCAGAGTTTAAAGAGAGTACAAAGTAAAAAAAAATTAAAAAGGTGGGAAAGCATAAGAACACACTGAAAGAAAGAAAGATGAATTCTGACACGGGTCAATCATTGCTCATTTAACACCCCTGCATAACTAGGGTTAAAACCCCAGTGCCAAAGAGTAAGAAAAGGGGTTTGGACTTAAGAACTAAAAATGGTCAAGACAGCATCACGAGGTCAAGAGTTGGTGCGACGCACCGAAGGAATATGGCAGGCAGCATTTCTCCACAGCGGAACTGAAGGGCATGAGCTATGAAGAAAGACCACAGCATGCCGAAATGAACACGCGATATGGACAGATCTGGCACGTGGCATATGTCACCACACTCGTTTTTGCTAAATTTCTTGTTGAAGAGGAGGAAATAAGCTGTTAGCTCTGGCAGCTATTCATGTCTATGGCACAGTGAAGAAAAAAAAAATCCTCCAAGCTCAAAATGTACATGATAAGTACAACAATATTTGGTTTGAACTTGAAATACATTTGTACCGTATAATTAAAAAAGCTGCAGTTTTAATCATATATATGTGCAGAAGTTGCACTTTTCAAGATGAGTACACATTAACTCTTTGAGGACTGAATATTTTTTCCAAAAAACATAGCTTTCTGAAAAGCAGCGGCTTCACGCAGAAATACACATAAAACGTCTGTTGCTGCATGCTGTGGCTGCCAGTTTGCCAAGAACGTGCGGCAGGCATGTTGCCAGGCTGTCTTCGCTTGGCTGGGACAGCAGCGGTCACCGTCACAGTGCATTGCAATCTGATTTCTACCTCTTAAGTGGCAGTCCTCCCAAGCAAACATTGCCACAGGCATGACAGCTACATGAACCTGTTCAGCACCACGATTGGCTGGGGACTAGTCAGCTGAAGCTGGAACCTCACATCCAATCCAATTCAACACAGTCCAATTCGGAGAGAATAGGCAAAACGTTGTCGACGAAGTATGTCGCTTTACGCATCCACTTCTCTCTCACCAGATGTCAGTGCCATTTTTGCCGTTGTTTGCGCCTTGCTACTCACGGGCGAGCAGAAAATCTCGGTCAAAAGCAAAGAAAGCCAACTTTCCTTCTAGCAACGAGAGTCCAACTAAAACATAACAGTTGGTTCTGTCACAGTTTACAGTCGATTACCATCGTCAGCTCCTCCTTTTGACAAAAGTTGACATCAGCCCTGAAAGAGTTCTTAAATGTAAGCCGCCTTCTCACGGTGTATACACTGAAAAAAAGTATAACATTGATGTTGTTCATTCAACGTAAATTTTCTCTTTCAAACAACTTTAGGTTAGTCATTTAGTGTTGTAGCTTGAAATATTTGGTTTCCGATCTCAATCAAAGTAAAAAAAAATGTTGTACCAAAGTCAGTTATGGTGGACAGAATAAACGTAAAAATCCTATTTCAGTTAACCTAATATTTTAGGTTGTTCGTGTGCTGTGTTTGAGGGGCCGTTTAGATTTTCTTCCGGTCGAACTTTTCAGCGTGCCGGCTTTCAGCGTGAACACTTTCCCGAGTGGAGTGGACATGGCTGTACAGAGGATTTCTGGTAAGTAACCCTGTTTCTCAACTGTGAATTTTAAGTATAAGAACTCGTCATAAAACATACTTTCAAGAGAGCTGTAGAAACGTTTAATAATTTTTTTGTTGTATATTTAAGATTTACAGTGCAAAATGCTTGTGTATTTGCACTAGATTTTTAAATAAATGTTAAAAGTACAGCATTGGAATGTGTTATGTTCATAATATTTCTAATAGCATAAAAACAGGTTACGACCAATAAACCATTTTAAATTGTAACAACTTAAAACATAGATTTACGTCAGTATAAAACAAGTGAATTACGCCCAATCACTCTAAATTATTTGCCTCAATTTAAAAATTGCGGGTTCAAGAAGATAAAAAGAATTCTATTGGTTCAGATTGAAAATATTAAGTGTGAATTATTACCTTCACTATTTGACGTTGAATGGAGGTTATACTTCTTTCAGTGTAGGTGTCTCACCAGCCTCTCCCATCAGTTCTCTCTGCAGTCAGGAATGAGAAGCATTTCCTCAGTGCTAATAAAAGGGCTCCTTCCTTTACTTTTACTCACGGTTCTCTTCTCAGCCTATCGATTGTGTGATAAGGGTGAAATTTGAAAAAAATAAAATGTAGAGATACGCTGGGGTTTTCCTCTACCATTTTTGTTGACACCGTTCATCTAGCTTTCTTAATTCATTACAGATGGGTGAGCTCACGCATCCGTTCACATTTAAATGCAGGTAAATGGTGGCACAATGCTTGCCTCATAGTTCCTGGGACTAGAGCTTACTATCTCCCACATCCCAAATATGTTCATGTAAACCATACATTTAAAAATGGACAGCATTAGTGAATGTATAGGGTGGTTCAGATCTAATTATGCAATTTTCATTACGCTATAACAAGTTTATTACACAGGGAATTCACAAAAAATTCTTTTTGCTGCCGATAGATGGCAGCACCTGCCCTGAATTCCAAAATGGCGGGGAGATGGTTGTCAGTTGAACAGCGGGTGCGATGTGTTCATCTTTTCATAATTGCATAATTAGATCTGGACCGCCCTGTTGATACTGTATGTGTTCTGTGATAGATTGGCTTCCCATCCAGGACTGTGTCTTATGATGCTGATATCATCTCTCAGATAGAATATGCAGGATTATCAAATGACAGATGGTTGCATTATTGTTTAAGAAGCAAAATGGCGTTGCAGTGGTTAAGGTTTCTGAACCACAGCTCCAGAAAACAGGGTTTGTTATCAGGCTAGACTAGTCTGTATTCATATTTCATATTCTCCTTGTCTGATTATGGTTTCTGCCTCCATGTCAAAGTTAGGCCTGTTCGATTAGTACAAAACCTCATGTGAGTGTCGAGTATACCAGCGGTTCTCAAACTTTCATATTTCGCGCCCCCCCTTTTCTACCTGGAATAATTCTGTGCCCCCTGCATAATATAAGATAGATGAGAATAGCCCCTGATACAACTAACAAAGGTATGATACTCGTGTGGTGTCGCGGTATCCATCATTTTTACTTCCATGAGATTTGCACGTGTTTGGCTAACTTCGATGAAATATTAGGGTTAACCCTAACCCTAACCCTAACCCAATTTATTTTTTTTTTAAAGTGCTTTAATAACTGTTACAATGCCTTGTGTGGTTTTTGGTAGTAATTCTAATCCCAAAAACAAAGAAAAAATGATTTATTCTTATTTAATTATTTTGTTATGTAAAGAAAAAATGAAATAAGTTTAAATTGTTAAAAATCTCGTAAACAAGGACACTGATGAAGTCAATCTGCATGAGACGAACGTATTTTCGTCCGACAAATATTATACCGCTGTTAGTTGTATCATGAAAATAACCCAATACGCAGTAAATTATTTAACTCAATTCAGCAATATTGGCTACGCTGCCAATGTGGTGCAGTCACGCCGCATTATCACCTGATCTACTGTTACCCGAATGTTCACGACAGATACTGATACGTCTCGAACTTTCCAGATTGAAAATACTATATGCTTGCAAATTTAAATTTGAAATAAAAATGCAAAAAATTAATTTTGATGTCTTGTTCATTTATTCGACGCTCCCCCTTATAGAGGGGGGCGCGCCCCACAGTTTGAGAACCGCTGGTGTATACTGACATTCCACCTAGAGATGGATTCCGGCTTGTGGTTACAGCATTGACTTTAACCTCCAGCGCTTCACAATCCTAAAATGCAATAAATGGGCTCAGGAAAAAGAAGTGTGGGCCAAGGCTGGGTGAGTATTTTGTCTGACTGGGGAGTGGATGGTGAGGAGAACTGACCCTACAGTGTGACCAGTAATAAAACAAACCTGGATCAAAAAATAGTTTTCTACCATCACTGCAGTCTCTAAGCGTTCCCTGGGTCTCACTTTCAATTGTCAGCACACATAATGGGCAAGAAAAAGAGCAGGTGGGCCTACTACAAAAAGTCTCTACAAAGGTGTAAAGAAAATGTCATTTTTAGATTGTTTAGTGGTTTGAGGTGAGCATAGCAAAGATCGAATCCTGGAAGACCTGACAAAGAAGACTTGTATGTGGAAAATTGTGAACAGTGTAAAGCCTTCTCCATATGCAGTTGGAGTCAAACACAGTACCAGCAGCAGAACATCAGATGGTGTTTCTCGTGGACCATCAATTTTGTCAGAAGCCAAATTAATCTGACATCAGACTGCTGACATGGGGGCTGATGCCAGGCTAACACGCTCACTGGGATGAAGGAATTCAGGATTAACAAAGCTGAAGCCTCGGAAGTCATCTTGGTCAAGGGAGGCCAGGACCAGGCGGTCAGGTGGAGTCAGCACAGGAGCAGCACGTGTGAAGAATTTGTCAAAGTTCTCTCCATTACGTCCTCCCTGGAGGCGCAGATGTGAGAAAGAAAGTAAGTGAGTTATGGTCATTTGTTAGCAGGCTGGTACTGTAAATTCTAATGCAAAGGGGCACAGCTATAGCACGCTATGTACAGGAAACACAGAGACCTGGAACTTACCATGGGTACTTAGACAAAGCTAGGGCCATGAGTAGGAGCATTTATTGTATTTTATAAAGTTATTCATCTAGACTATCAGATTAGTAGCAGCTGGCCTGCTCCAAAAAATGGGCACAATAAGTAGGAGTAACATGGTGCTTTCCTAGGTCTGTACTACCTGGGTGCTGCTGAGAAGGGCCACCAGCATATCTCAATATTGAATACTTCACTGCTGAGAATTTGAGAAGAACCCAAGAAATGCTGAGTTGTAGGTTTAATGGAAATCACCAAAATGCCAATTATTGTTTGATTCAGAAACAGAAAGTTTTCCTGCCCCTAAAAAATTTGAATCACATTGCAAATTCCATGCATTCCTTTATGGCTTTATAGCAGGAATATTATATACCCATATAAAGAATGTGCTTACAGGTCGGGGCCTGAATGGAGGTTGAATTTCTAGTTTTTCCAGTCTTTCCCAATCAATCCTTCGGAAGAAGGCATGATCTCGGATATCCCTCTCACCGTCAAAGCCGGAGCCAAGCCGCTTTGCAGGATGTTTGGTCAGGAACTGCAGAAGAGAATATGGCAGGTCTATTAGTGTGCCTATAAGGAGCACAGGGGCTGCTAGCCCTAACCCCATGGAGGCCTAGCGTACACACCCCCTTGCAGATTGCAACTGCTTCCTTTGACAAAGACTTGGGGTATGAGACGTTGTGTTCCATGATTGACTGGAATAGTTCATCCTCATCCTCACCATCAAATGGGGGCTGCATGAGAAAAGAAAAGCAAGTAAACGTCCAAGAATAAACAGCAGAGTGAAAGAAGACAGGGATGAAATGCTATGGATAAGATAACTGTCATTGGAAGAGTACCAAAGTGGACATGAAAGGGTATGAGAGAAGTTACAAGAGAAATCTGGAGGGAGGAGAATATAGAGGGGTCAGGGGAGCGGAGAGAAGGAAGGGGATGGAAAAGTGGAAGCAATAATTGTACTTGTAGGTAATGGCCAAAAAGTAAGAACCACTCCAGTAAATGAAGGGGACGCGGACATTACAGTAGGTCCTTTCAAACAGATGTGCTCCTCAAGTTTATCACGTAATTCAACTTACATTCTAGTATGTCCTGGAACATATAAAAGGCAAAGCCCTCACTGACTCCTCACTGATTCTCGCACTTTCCATGCAGGTGAGAAGCTGAAATTTCGCGTGCTCATTCCTTGCAGCGTACTTACAAAAGTTAGGTATGTTTCATGTCCTATTGTAACACCCAAGTGGGGTGAAACGGGTGTACCCCCTAAACTGTATATATGGATGGGGAAACCCCTCCTCACTATTTCTGCGACTTCCAATATACGCAGGAAGACCAAATTTCCCATGCTCATCCTTTACACTGTACTTACAAACGTTAAGTATGTTTCATCTTGCGCTGTGCCCCGTAACGAACTTTCGAAA